>NW_020230508.1:22500-34084 GCF_003227715.2 Harpegnathos saltator | reverse complement strand
AGAGAAGAAGAGAGAGAGAGAGAGAGAGAGAGAGAGAGAGAGAGAGAGAGAGGAAAAGAGAGCGCAGAGTTTGTTTAATAATTGTCTCGTAATCTCGAATCTCCGCGGTACGTGATCGCACGCACGTTGCCGCTTTCGTTGTTGTCGGAAGATAACAAAGAGCGCACGCGCGCGCGTGTATTTTTTATTCGCGCGAGAACGAACGAGCGAGCGAGCGAGCGAGCAGGGCCGTTCCACATGCGACGCGTCCTCCAGAGCCAACGTCGTTAAAATAAACAGAATCACTTGTCGCGGGGTAATTTTGCTTATCACTCTCCGCATGCATCGTGCGCAGATTTATGATATGACAGGTGTAAAAAAAAAATAAAAAAAGAGAAGAGGAAGAGGGAGAGAGAGAGAGAGAGAGAGAGAGAGAGAGAGAGAGAGAGAGAGAGAGAGAAAGGGTGGAGAAATATGGGCATCGAGCAGCGATGCGTATCCAGTTCCGCTTCGGGTTCGGTCGCCGGCAATCCGCCGCGGATGATACGCGCTTAACACTCGCGACCGCGCACGGATTTTCGGACACGCGCGCTATTTTTTCTAGTTTCGGACTTATTTTACGGCCCGGCAATTTGCCTCCAGAAGGCAGTAAATTCTTTTATCTGACCGGCTGCTCTCTGCCCTTTCCCTCTCTCTCTCTCTCTCTCTCTCTCTCTCTCTCTCTATTTCTCGCGTTATCTCTCTGCTTCTCTCCCCTTCCCCAGCTCCGAGCGGCCCGGCGTTCCACTAATTTCATATTATTCGAGCGCGGAAATGGCGAAAAAATATTGTGATGCCCCGGATAAAGGCCGCGTGTACCGTTTAACGCGGCCATTTGCTCGAATGATTAACATTCTCGGGCGGCCGCGTGTCCTCGTGGACGTATACCTCTTTCCTACTTTCTCTGATATGCAAACATACAATTTTGCGGGGTTGCTCGGCGCGCTCGGTGCCACTGTTCCAGTTGGCGAGCCCGTATGCCGAGTTACGAGTCGTGATTATTTAACACCGCGTGTCGGCAATGTTTAAGCGTGACGTCAAACGGATAAACGAAGCACCTACAAAGATGAGAAACGGTATTCTCTCTTTTGTCCGCCGTTTCTTCTCTCCCGTTTCTGCGGATCTTGGCGGAAAAATTTTGCAAGAGGATTCCCAATTTACGCGTCGTCGTCGTTGTCGTCGACCGTAAGTCGGCGCGGAAACATTTCACGAACGATTCGCGTTTCCTCCTTAACAAATAAAGGATGCTCTCTCTTTCTCCCTCTTCCTCCCCTTCTCTCTCTCTCTCTCTCTCTCTCTCTCTCTCTCTCTCTCTCTCTCCCTCTCTCTCTCTCTCCTCTCCTGTGAAAGCTTTAACTGTCGCGCGACATCGCCATTGTTGTTGCGTGAGCGCTTTGTTTGTCCTCGCCACGGGGCGAGGATTCGTTTGCAGACAACGGCGAAGCGTGCGCGCCGCACGGCGCGACTCGTTCCTTTTAGCACGGGCCATTAATTACACACGCGAGCAAATCTATCGGAAAGCATTATCATCGCGGCGCGTCAAAATTATGTACTTACCAACGACGCTGCTGCTGTTGCTGCTGTTCGGGCCGTGATTAATTACGGCAACTCTCGATCGTTTTATCACTTTTTCCGCTCGTCGACGAAGCATTGTATCGTGTAATGTTGCACGAGAGGCGCCCGGACTCGGCGCCGTGCGATGAAACGCGTAATTAGGCCGCCCTTTTGTTCGCGTTGCTTTACGAGTACCACCAGGATTCTCCATCCCTCTCTCTCTCTCTCTTTCTCTCTCTCTCTCTCTCTCTCTCTCTCTCGCTCTCTCTCTCTCTCGCTCTCTTTCGTCTTTCATCGTTGTGTGTGTGTGTGTTGCTGGTCGTCGTCGTCGTCGTCGTCGTCGTCATCGCGACGTTCGATTTAACGTTTTAGCGCGACTCACCGCTATGCGCCAAATAGCGCTCGCGCAGCCGATCATCTTTGTCTCTCTCTCTCTGTCTCACATATATTTGTCTGCGACAAACTCGCTATATCGACTGACGCGATCGCCGTCTTGAGGATAAAGCGAGCGAGCAAACGTGCGAGAGAAACGGATGAGAGCGGAAAAATTCGTTTGGAATTAAAGGGAAACAAAGACTCAGCTGTCGAAGCCGCCGGTGCTGTTTCGCGCATTTTCTATCTTAACGCGCGGGATCGTTTTAAAAAGCGGGGATCCAGCGCCGATCGAGTGAGTGCACAGTTTCACAGTTCAGAATTTCCCCCCGGCGATTTTTTAATACAATTTCTCGCGCTGATACGCGCTAAGGTCGTCGCAGTTTACGCGCGGAGTGTGTGTCGAATTCAGCAGGGGGAGGGGGGAGCTATAAAATAAATCAGCGCGCCGCGCTATTCTCCGCGTTACGTCCGCCGCGAGTGTGTCCTCGCGTGCTCGATGGAATCGTCGGACCCTCGCGCGCGTGGGCATGCGCGGGTTGGCTGACGAGAGATTCTCGTGACGAGCTAATAAATCTGCCACGGACGCAATTAAATTAAAAATGAGTTTGTGCCGGCCGCTTTATACACGAAATTATACGCGCGATAAAAAAATGTCGAATCTTCGATCACGTCGTCGTTTTGCATAGAGATCGGAGCGGCGGGAGGCAGGGGGAATGAAAGAGTGAGAAAGAGAAAGAGGAGGGAGGAGCTAGGAAAGAGGAGGAGGATAGACCGGAGGGGAGCGCGCGTGGAAGGCAAAGTAGCGGTGGTGCCGTGCGCGCGTGGTATTGTTTTATTTAAATGGCCATAGAGCCCGCGCGCGCGCGCTGGGCTTTATTGGAAATTGAACCAATTATGGTACTTGAGTTAACGATCCATCGTAATACAGTTTCGCAGCGGCAGCGGCAGCGCCAGCGATCCCGAACGCGATTTCGTTTGCTAGACGTCGCGCAGATTGCTTTACACGACCACCACCGCCGCCGCCGCCGCCGCCGCCGCCGTCGTCGTCGTCGTCGTCGTCGTCGTCGGTTCTCTGATTGTAAAATGTCCTCGAAACGGATCGAGTCGAGGAGAACGAGAAGGATCTCGTTCTCCTCCGGCTTGTCGTGCTCGAGATGGCGTGGGGGGTGGGGGGGAGTGGACGGCTGCGCGGGTAGCGACGGAGGGCGGGAGGCAAAGGAGACGGTCGCCGCGAAGTGACGATGATAAGCGAGAAGTCGTGTTCTTTCGGTCTGGAGCGGGCCCGCGATTGCGAAGTGTTAACTCTCTCTCGGCCGTTCCCCACTTCGCCGAGGTTTCGGTTCCAGTGCCGCGATCGCGGTTCAAAGTTCAAACTCGATTTAACTTTGAAATCGGGCGTCCGCGTCGACCGGTCAGTCGGTGGCCAAGCGTCGCGCGACCGACGACGCGCTTGCGAATAGTCGCTTCCGTAATTTCGAGCCCTAATCGCCGCGCGCGGCGCCTGTTCGGGGCTCCCCTTCCTCCTCCCCCGCCCGCAGGGACTCTGCGCTCAGCCGAGCGCGCGCAGGGGCTTTTCTGCCTTTTCCTTTCTCGTTTTGTTACGCGGCGTCGCGTCACGTGCTAATGCGGACCGAGTTTATGCATTTAACGAGGCGCACGCGGGTGGTTAAACGCGCGTGGGGCGAAGGGGCTGACGGTGACGGCGAGAGCGATGTCCTTTTTTCGCCTTATCTGCCGGACGCGTGCGCGCGCGCGAACGCGCGCGCGAGCACGAATGAAATTTCCGCGATTCGCCGCGGCATGAAATACGTATTTTGAATAATTCGTGACGCTTGTCGGACGCTTGTTGGGATGCAAATGCGCGTTATTTTGTGCGCGCCCGCCTTTTTTTCCCATCGGGATGCTTTGAAGACTCGCCGCACTGCACGCGGACGGGCTCCGGCTCCGGCTCCGGCACGGGGGGGGGGGGGAGGGATTCGACGCGCACGGCGCCGATCGCCGGTGCGGAAACCGTGCCGGCGATTAAGAGGGTTAAGTGTATCTATAAATTTCCGACCTGCTTGACAGCCCCCGAAATTAAGAAGCTCGGGAGACGCCCTTAATGAATAACTGATAACTTCGTTATCAGTTTATTCCGCGTCGGGAAATGAAATTTGGCGAAATCACGCAGCTCTCTCGCTATACATGGTGTTTCAGAAATCAGCTGTAAGAATGAAAAAAGGATTGTACGAACAATGGATTCTTTGTCTGCAGGCTCGAAATTATCACTTAAATCGATGAAACTTCTCACACATGCCACACACACACACACACACAGGGTGCGCAATTTTAAATGCCCCAGACTTGAAATATCTTGAAATTATGGAAGACACGGAAAGAAATATTTCGGACAAAAGTTATGTGGTTTCGCGAGGTATATGAGGGCATAAAACAACCACATCAGTTTGTCTGCCAGATGGCGCCACTTTTGAGATACTCACTGATCATTACTTTTCTTAAATGGAAACCCCAGTTTTTTATCATATTTTTATTGATTTATTTACTTGATGTGTTTTACCGCTTACATTTTCCTACGTGCCATCCGTTTCGTTACCTCGTTTTCACGTCCGCGACGACGTCGGCGACGTGAACGTGAGACGAGGGGAAGGCAGAGACAGACAGGTAGACAGGCAGTCCGATTTTTTTCCGGTGCAGTATGTAGATTTTGGGAATATGTAATGGAACGAAAGCATTTGTACAAATAGCCCCCTCCCACCCACCCACCCCCCCCCCGGTGATCCCAGATAGCCGACCGCGCATCATCGCTCGGTATGCGTGCGTCGTGCGATATGTTATAATTCTCCGACAAACACACGCGCGATAGCGATAATTTGCAAACGCTCGTGCGCGAGTGGTGACCGGACCGGAGGTCTCGGACTTGAAAATAAAAGCCCGCTCGCGACGAGACAAACAAGGGGGCGGGGGCGCGCGGTAATTGGCCGGGCTGTAAATAACCGCCGCTGGCGAGACGAGGTAACGTTCTCAGAAATCTTAATTACCTTTATACGAACGTCACGTGACAATGCGCATTTAGCGGCGGTCGGCCGGCCGGCCGCGGTAAGACGCTCTAAATCGCGCGCGGGTTCATTTCGGCCCCGATAGCGATAGTCGTCGGCAGCCGCGGCAACGGCAGTTGCAAGCCGGCGGAGGGCTAATTCCCGGACGATAACCATTGTTTGAAGCGCCGTCGATCGTCTCATTATCTCTCCGCCCGCGGCCTCCGGCCGGCGATTTACACAGACAGCAGCAGGTCCGTACGCCCCGACGACGCGAAGAGCCGAGTATTCACGTATTCCTGAGACTGCCGTGCGCGAGTGTCTTCGAATTGTTCGCCGAGCTCGGAAAATTCGCGCCGGGAAATTGACATCGCGTTGTTCGCGCGAATCGACATCTTCGATGTCGAATATGTCATCTTGTGTCGTTCTTAACGCTCTCAGGTGTAAGCCTCAGGTATGGCGCAGCACGATAGCACGAGACGCCGGACATCTCGGCGATGACAGATATATTGATCGGAGCGGACAAGACATATTGACACATATCGATTGACCTTTTTGATTTTTTAATCACTGATAAGGATCACGGAAATACAGGAAGGCCGGAACGTTTGGAAGCTTAGATATTTATGTGTGGTCGATAGGTTAGCTATTGCAAATAAAGAAGACATTTGTGTAATAATACAGACACATTTATAACGGCGGGTGTGCGGGCTCAGACTGGCCATTGCCAAGCGATGCTTCGCGAAAAACAGGCGCGAGTGGTGAGCAACAGCAAACTTGATGAAAAGCGATTTTATTAACTAAAGCGTAATGTGCTCGAGTCGGATGGATCCTCGTCGCGACGACGAGGACGAGGACGCGGACGGAAGAGCCGCGAAACGAACGAAGGAGCTCCGCAGGAGTTTCTCGCGAGGATCGCCGGGGTCCTCGCGCGAGGAATTTTGCTCATGATGATCAGAGACGCGCGCGGTCTCGGGCCAGGTGAAGGGGCAATTTCCGCGCGACAATGCTTGTTTGAAGCCGCGCCGGTCGTCCCATTATCTCGACCGATTCGCAAACAGTAGTTACACCCCCATCCCGCCCATCCCCTCCTCGTCCGTTCGCGAGCTTCACTATTTCACGGGTAAAGATCGCCGCCGCCGCCGCCGCCGCTGCTGCCGCTGTGCGCGCGATCGGGGGGCGAATGTTTTAATTAAGTACGAACTTAAAACAAAGTTTCGTCGAGGATACTAAAAATGCGCTCGATAACGGCAACGGAGTTAAATCAGCGAACTAATTTCGAGGCGTAACACTGGGTTTCGACTGGCGGGCGAGATGTAATGCGGGCGCGCGCGCGCGCGCGCGAATAGTCGAGACGAGTGCACAAAGGGGAAGAGGGGTGATCCGGCGCGATTTTTTTCTGATCACCGTTACTCCAACTTATTCGAGCTGAGGAAGAAAGCTCGGAGCTTCCGCGCCGTGAAGGCTCACGTGAAAGCCGAGAAGATGCGTAACCACGACGCGGGCGGCGGGGATCGCGAAGTTCGATCCTCGATAAGCCCGACGTAATCAAATTATCTCGAGCGCGAATTTTGTTTATATCGCGGTATCGGTGGGAGGGTGGCGACGGGAGAAGGAAAGGCGCCCCCCGCCATTCTTCTGCGCGACTAGATATTGTTATTCTCGGTGCTTTGCATGGATATACATAAATGCATGGCGCTTTGTGTACTAGCTTTTATTCGTCTAGCTTTTATTCTTCTGCTTTTTATTCCCCCGTGTCACGTTGCATTTCGTCGCGCGCGCCCGCGCGCACGCAAGAGAGCGAGAGAGCGAGAGAGAGAGTGAGAGAGAGAGAGAGAGAGAGAGAGAGAGAGAGAGAGAGAGAGAGAGAGAGAGAGAGACAGAGAGAGACAGAGAGAGACAGAGACAGAGAGACAGAGACAGAGAGACAGAGACAGAGACAGAGAGACAGAGAGAGACAGAGAGAGAGAGAGAGAGAGAGAGAGAGAGAGAGAGAGAGAGAGAGAGAGCTAGACGACCGTGCGCGAAATATACATTTGTCGATACGTGTATTCACACGCGCGCGCATACATACACACAATGTATCCATGTACGACGTGTACGCGCGATACCACATACACGGCGCTTGTTTATCGGCAATTTAATCGTCCGATATCAAGATAATTGCAAAATTCGCGTTCGCATATTATAACGCGGTTCGTTAATCCGCCGATTCGTTTATGACGTAATGAGCGGTGCGAATGAATCGCACGGCTGCGTCCCGACAATTTTTCACAAGAGCGAAAACGCTTCAACGGGCGACGACGACGACGACGGCGGTGGCGGCGGCGGCGGCGGCGGCGGCAGCGACGGCGGCAACTGCGACGATCCGTGCACTTTTATCGAACTTGGGCTGAGCAGTCACGAAATGCCTGGCACGTCGGGGGCGCACGCATGCCGAAAAATGGGTCTCGATATCTCTTATGAAGGCTGCGTCGTGTGGACTCGCGCGCGAGCGGCTTCGTTGTTTGCCGTATCGACACTGATACGCGACGGAAACCACGCCTCTGCGTGCCCGCGGAGAACATTCCGCGACAAGATTTTATCGCAATTTTATGCGCGGGTTCTCACCCTTATAAATTACTCCAAGATTTATACGAACGTAATTCCCCGCGCGTCTCGAGATCGCGAACTCTTCCGTGGCTTCTCTTCCTTCGAGATCGCCGCGGCGGGTCCCTGTCGTTTTCCTGGCTGGGATTTTGCACGCCGGCGTCTCGCTCACCGACGCGACTCGCTCGCGGAACCCGCGTGAAATCTCGCAAATGCGGCGCGTACCTGATTGCAGCAGCAACGGCGACAGCGCGAGGAACCGTGGCAGCAGGACGGCGAAGACCGCGCGCAGCATCCTCGCTCCCGCGAGTGATCCCGCTGGCCCAAGAGCGCCGGGGACGTTCCGACGATGCGCTCTCTGCGTGGCGCTGCGCGGCGCGATCCGCGCCGCGCGCACAGCGGCGAGGATCCTTGTCACCCGTCTCCGGCCGTCGTCGTCACTGGCGAGTCATCGCTCACGCAGACGGCGGTGATCGCCCAGCCGAGGGTCCCCACGACCCGTCCCGGTAAACGCTCGGCCGCGAGAACGCACACGCCGCTCTCTCTCTCTCTCTCTCTCTCTCTCTCCGCTGCACACGTCGCTAGGAGAGATCGATCTTTCCGCGCGCGCTCTGCCTCGCCGAGAAAGAGAGGAAGAGGGAAAACGGAAGTGACGAAACACGCGCGTTGCAGCAGTATCGCACCCACGCGAGCATACGCGGTTCTCACGCGTCGCTGACCCGGCGCGCGTGGCCCGGCGCGATCATCCGCGCGCGGACGGTTGCTGCCGGCGGCGACGAGCGACGGGCTGTTCTCGAGTACTCGCGGCGCTACTCGCGGCACATCATTTCCTACCCACGCTAGGCCGCCCCTTGACTAATTGAAAATCTATATACGGCCGCGTCACACGGGTTTCCACCTTCCGCGGAAAGCAGTCGCTACTGCAGCACCGGCACGCCGGAGGAGGACCAGGCGCCGAGGCGCGCGCGAGAGGGACGTGTGGCGGCGTGGCGGGGATTGTAGCGGTGTGGGAGAGGGGGGAGGGGAGAGAGAGAGAGAGAGAGAGAGAAAGCGTGAGGGCGGGAGGGGAATAGGGGGGAGGGACAGAGACAGAGAGATACGTCGGAGTCAAGGAGGTGGTAGCGACGGCAATGCTGCTGCTACTGTTGCTGCTACTGCTGCTGCTGTTGCTGCTGCTGCTGCTGCTGCTATTCCTGGTACCGCTGCCGACTATGGTGGTGATGGTGGTGGTGGTACCGGTGGTAGTGGTAGTAGTGATGGAGGTGATGGCAGTGGTTGTGACGGTGGTGGCGGCGGCGCTCGAAAAGGATGGAAGACCACCTGGTAGCACGGGGTGAACAGCAAACGCACGATTAGGATAGAACGGGATAGTGAAGGCTGTAAGGGAGGGTTGAGAGAAGAGGAGGAGGAGGAGGAGGAGGAGGAGGAGGAGGAGGAGGAGGAGGAGGAGGAGGAGGAGGAGGAGGAGGAGGAGGAGGAGGAGGAGGAGGAGGAGGAGGAGGACGAGGGGTAGTGGTGGTGGTGGTGGTGGTGGTGGTGGTGGTGGTGGTGGTGGTGGTGGTGGTGGTGGTAGTGGTGGTGATGGTGGTGGTGATGGTGGTGGTGGTGGTGGTGGTGGTGGTGGTGATGATGGTGGTGGTGGTGGTGGTAGTGGTGGTGGTGGTAGTGGTGGTGGTGATGGTGGTGGTGGAGGAGGAAGAGGAGAAGGAGGGCAGGGTGAGTGAGTTCGAGTTGGTTCCTGGGCGACTGCGCCGTTCTCCAAGTCGATGATCGCTGCAAAATCTTCCGTCTCTCTCTTTCTAGCAAGGGCTCTTCTCTTTCGGTGCGTTCCCTACGTACGCTCACGTTTCTCACTCGCACTCTCGTACGTGCGCGCGCTCGCGCTCGTGTGCATGTAGGTGTAGACGCGGAAGGATGGGGCGCGCTCGCGCACCCGTGCGGGCGCTAACGAAATTGGCGAAATACGCTCCGTTCGGAACGGAGGCAGCAGCAGCCGTCCTTCTCGAACCCGCCGGCGCGGCATATCGCGCCGTCCTTCTTCGACCGACCGACCGACCGATCGACCGACCGACCGCCCGCCCGACCGACCGACCGACCGACCACCAACGCGACGTGGGGGCTGCGGGAAAAACGGTCGGCGAGTGGAGAGGATAACGCGGAAGTTAGTTGGCGATCGTCCGGGGCGATCTTCCGTACATCGGGCTTAATCCTGTGGCCCGGTAATAGGATCGGCCGGCGATCCCTCTGGGAGTATCCAGCGCGGCGACTCTCGAGATTTTCGAATTTATGGGAAATTGCGGCGTACGCTTCTTGGACGTCGCCGTATGGAATATGCCGGCCTCCATAAATCCGAAATTCCGAGTACCGGCCGCGGACGCGATGCCTCGCTATATCGCGGGAGGCCGTGTGCTGTGGAGGAATCGTCGCCGTAGGAATTGTCCTGCGAGACCGCCCAGAGCGAGACACTTGCCGGAGAAGGTCACACACAGCACGGAGGATGTGTATTTTATTTAGGAATCTTTCTCAAATTTATCCGACATCCACGTGCGCCTATCGCGCCCCGACCGATTGAATTGACGGAACGGACGGAAATTTCCCGGACACGGCGGAGTCTGGAGCTACGCGTGGAAGCGCGGATGCTTCTTCCCCGTGATTACGTCGCATGCGGTATACTTCCTGTTGAATTTTAATTTCTAACACTTTTGCACGTGCCGCGCGCACGAGGGAAGGCGCGAAGGAGAAGGCGGATTTATATCGCGGATCGATATCGCAGATCCGACCGCGCTGAAAACAACGCGACGATTGTTCCGCCGATTAATGTAGGTGATGAATGTACACGATGCTCGAGATGTATCGCGCGCGGGAGCGCGCGGGAGCAAACGGCCAGAAAACGCGATATAATATTAACGAATTTAATTAATTTACACTTTAATTTTCGGCTTTCCTCCGCTTTCTCGCTCGCTCGCTCGCTCGTTCGCTCCCTCCTCCTTCTCTTTCCCGCTGTACGCCTATACGCCTCGCCTGTACATCCTCCATCTCTCACGGAATCGTCGAGCAGCGGCGAAAAATGCTCGGGAAAAATCTCAGGATGAGTATTACTCCTTATTCGAAGCCGTAAGCTCGCGCTATCGAGTCTCAAGCAAGCGCGCCGCGTAATGGCTTTCCTACGCGTGATGTCAAAAACGCGTAAAAAAGAGCGGAGGATGGGCGTTCTCCGTACAAGCTACTTCGCCCCGGCCGTAGCGGAAGAATTTCTCTCGCATTTCGAGTTATTGCACTTGACAGGTTTCTCGCCCCTGCACTCACTCCGGGCTCTCCGCGTTACTTCGGCGAGTGCAGTGAGCTTGCGGCGAGAACGGGAAATGGGAGGATAAGGCGAAAGTTAGTCGGTGATCGTCCGTGCATCGAGCTTTAATCCTTTGTCCCGGTAACGGGATCCCGCCGTTAAATCCCTCGGTCGCATCCGCGGAGGATCTTTCGTACTTGTCCAAATAAGGGCAGTAATTTAATGCCGGAAGAGGGACGAGCGGTCATTCCGAGCGCCGTTCCGGGCGAAATTCTCAACGCGCGCGCGCGCGCCCGCCCCTGTTCTCCGCTTCATTTTCATACTATTTATTTCACTTCCCGCTTATCCCCGCATTCGACTTTACGCCGTTGCGACTCACTCACTCACTCTCTCTCTCTCTCTCTCTCTCTCTCTCTCTCTCTCTTTCTCTGCTTCTTCCATTCCCTCCTGCGCCATAACCTGATATCACGGCTGATGCTTTTAACGTGCACCGACGAGAGAGTCCGCGAGTTGTATCGCCCCCTCCCCCCTCCCTCCCCGACGCCGCGGCATCTTGACGCATGAATTTCTGCCTCTTTACCACCGATAGACTTTTTTTTAGTGCTTTTCCTTCTTTCATCTTTCCTTTCGTCAGCACACAGCTCGTTCTTATATATTAGGTGTACAAATGAATAATCCAAATTATTTTAAGCAGTTATGAAATCAATTTTAAATTGAATAGATTTTC
>NW_020230508.1:0-17500 GCF_003227715.2 Harpegnathos saltator | reverse complement strand
GGGGATATTCGAGATACCGGTGCAACCGGAATACAATTAAAACCCAACGAGGATGTACAAAAGTGTATTAAATCGCGGAATCATTTCAATTAATCGCGAGCGTCGCTCTTAGTCTCTCGATAATTATTCGACGCTGGCTCTCTCCACATTCCACGCTCGTTGCGTCGTAATGTCCGTGCGATAACCGGCGCGATGAAATTTACATGGGAGTAACATGGGGTCGTTTGCGAACAGTTAACTCTATTCAGTTATCATTAGTGTTTGATACAATTTATATCGGCGCTCAATCCGACCGGGAAGTTCGCTGTCGCCGTCGCCGTCGCCGTCGCCGTCGCCGTCGCCGGCGGATCGATGCAACGTCATTCCCCTTGGTTATGGGCAGAAAATTTTCACGCTGATAAATATTGCATAAATATGAGACGCGAAAGATGCGAGCGGCGTGTTGAGGAATTTCCTTCACGTTTCGGGATGCGCCGCCGCCGCCGCCGCCGCCGCCGCCGCCGCCGCCGCCGCTGCTCTCGACGGCACCGTTGCGTTGGGGCGGCGTTGTAACTCTTCGACCGACATTACTGTATAGAGGCAGCAAGAAACGCGCGCCAGACGGAACGGAACGATCCCGCATATCGATCTTAATTCCGCAGTCTAGCGGCCAGATAAGCGCCCGGATGCTTAGCATTCAGACGATTTGAATTTTTAGCCGGCTAGCCGAATTCAGTCGTGCCCCCGCCGCCCGCGCCGCGCTCCGCAGGTAGCTAGCTGGAGCTCTCGTCCTTGCGGGGACGAAATGCGTTATTCAGCGGCGAATCCTCCAAGACCGGCGGGCGGATCAGGATATTTCGAGACACCGTCGTCTCTTGTGTTATACCTATATGTATGTAAAAGACGAATAGAAAGAGATGGACCAAATTTTTATCGGATACGAGACACGCGAGACGTATTCTCGTCTTACCGGCTTACCGACGCGCGACAGTAACTCGCCCGACGTTCCGTCCCGACGGGAATTTAATTGTTTTCAAACGTTTGCCGCAAGTACTCAATAATATTCTTCTCTCTCCCCCTCCCTCCCTCCCTCCCCTCTCTCTCTCTCTCTCTTTCTCTCTCTCTCTCTCTCTCTCTCTCTCTCTCTCTCTCTCGCTCTTCGAGGCTTTAGCCGATCGCTTTGTGCGATGCTGGCCGCTTCCCGCGAATCAAACCGAAGATGAGTGCGTTATTTAATCGCGAATTCCCTCAGTCAGCTCGCACGTTCGCGCGCGCACACGGGTGGATATAAAAAATGTAACGCGCAATCAAAGATATGTACGTCGACGTGTTCGCTTCTTCCCGCCTTCCTCATCTCGCTTTCCCCCCCCTGTTATACGTGTCGATGATGCCCACTCCGGCCGCGGAGCCGGAGCAACGGCGTGACGAAACGGCCGGTATTACGAGCCGACATGAAAGTTGGATGGTTATCGTCCGCGGCGATTTTTACGTGCGTCGAATTCGCGTCCGCGCGCGCCTCTCATATCGGAATTAACACGCGATGAGTCCGATGAAAATTCGCCGCGTCCATTTTTCCTCCCTTTGATATCCGCCGCCGCTCGCTCGCTCGCTCGCTCGCTACGCCCGGTCGGTTGGCGCGACCCGATATCGGGAGAGGAGAATGTTTTGGCAACGATGATAAATGTAACAGAGGATTTAATAATTTTGCAGTCGCCGCCAAACATTTCCGAATCCCCGGATTCAAGAGTTTTCATTAGGCGGCGCTGCATCGCGCGATTAATTCGATCGCGGACGCTTTGATCCTCCTTCGAGGAGGCGCAGGATAAACACGATGCTTGACAATCGCGGAAACACGATGGAACTGATCCTCGAAAAAAATCGGCAGTAGCGGCCGACGCACGTGCTCCGTTCTCCATTTCGCAACGCGTCCACTTCTCAACTCGATCAAGGACAAAGGCGCAAACACGAAATTCCCAACGGCGACGGTAGGGGAGGGGCGAGTGAAAAAAAAAAAGAAAAACTCAATACAGGATTTAACGCGCGTGGCTACTTCATCCGAAAATTTATCCGTTGCCCTGATGGCCGTGCCGAGCACCACCGCCGACCGCGCTTTCATCTTTTTCAGCCGGCGTTTGTTAATTGATATGGAACAAACAAACGAAATAATATCGCGAAAAGTTCTGTATACAATATCAATATTGAATTAAATCGTTTTTTGAAGTAATAACGCGTGCGGGAAAAGCGGTGAATCGTCTGTAATCAAACTGCTCCCGTTTTCGATGAATTTTCGATGAAAATTGAAAGATAGCCGCCCGGCCGCGGCGGTCGCGCTCGTTCGCACTCGCGGGCCCGCGTGGGCTTCTAGTTTTCCATTAATTAATTTGCAAAAACTCTATTTCCTCCATGTATAATTTTAGCGTCACTCCTCACAGAGGAAAGAGCAGAGAGAGAGAGAGAGAGAGAGAGAGCGAGAGAGAAGAGAGGGATTAGGTCAGAGGATGAGAGAGCGATAAAAAGTATCATTTGTTAAGCTCTGGACAGAGTCCCCCTCAAGCGCATGCGATGGGAGGGGAAAGAGATGTGAGAGAGTGAGAGGAGAAAGAGGTAAAGCGGTTAGAGAGTGGGAGAGAAGGGAAGACGGAAAGGGGAGAATGTCGGGAGAAGAAGAGAGAGTGGAGCGGTAGAAAGATAGGGATAAAAGGGGGATGATATCGAGAGGGGATAGAATGGAGGAAGGGAGGGTGATGGAAGAGACGGAGGGAGTAGAATGGAGGAAGAGAGGGTGATGGAAGAGACGGAAGGAGTAGTATAGGGGAGGGAAATATCGCAAGAGAGAGAGAGAGAGAGAGAGAGAGAGAGAGAGAGAGAAAGTGGGAGAAAACAAGTGGAAAGGAGAGAAAATAAAAAATAGAGAATATAGAATAGAGAAAATAGAAAGAGAGAAAATAGAGAAGGAAATGGAAGAGAGGGGAAAAGAGAGGAAGGGGAGAGAAAGGGAAAGTCAGAAAAAAGGGGGGATAATGAGAGGGAAAGATGGTTGAGGGATGATGGATAGATGGGGCGATAAGGAGAGAAGAAGGTGGAGAGGTGGATGAAAAGGGATGAAGAGGAAAGATGGGAAGGTAGAAGGGAAAAGAAAGGGGGAACAAAATTCTACTTATTATTCGCTTCGAGACAAATCCCCTCAAGATCCCACAAGAATTAATTGATACAAGATATAAAACTTACGTCTTAAATGAATAACAAGAGGCAAAACAATTCGTTTTTGATATTACAAATTCGCATTTAATGTCGAGAATATACCCAACTGTAAATATTGAAAAGTCAGAGAGAGAGAGAGAGAGAGAGAGAGAGAGAGAGAGAGAGAGAGAGAGAGAGAGAGAGAGAGAGAGAGAAAGAGAGAGAGAGAGAGATGTACCAATAAATTTAAAGAAAGCCGCGTAAGCATCAAGCAACGTCCCCGGAGAGTTCAGGAAGAACGGAATAAAATGAGTCTTAAGTTCTCCAATAGATTTTGACTTACGAATCGGAAGAGGGACTGTTCCATAGTAACACGGTATAATAGATGAAAGCGCGTTTGTAAAGTTCAATCCTAGGCTCGGGCGATCGGACTCTATCAGCTGATGCTCTAGCATCTTCTGCAAAGCAGTCCAATCCAGAAGGAAGTTTACGTAAAACACATCTGCAAAAATATTATAAACGCAGGTGTTGTCAATGGCAAAGGCTGTCAAAGTAACAATGTTCTACATGTGGCATCTCCAACCAAGTCCTTTCCAACTTCAGTCTCCCATTCATTTCAGTTTTTCATCATGCGGTGTAATGTGAGAATCCATCCTTGCTTGGCAAATGAATCTAATGCATGCATTAACAACACTTTGAAGACTCAGATCCTGCTCGATGCAGCAATGTTGGAGAAGGCCATACTACTCATAATCAGCATGCTGATAAACGGACGTTTTGACAAACCTCCCTCTCTCTCTCTCTCTCTCTCTCAAAGTTGCAGGTGGTAAATTCCTAGTTAATAAAGTTCAAAGTTATAGATAGTAAAGGATGAGCGGGAGAGGAAGAGATGGAGAGAAAAAGAGAGAGGGAGAATAACGATTGCCGGAGGGGGCAACCCTCCCTGTGTCGCAAAAGGTACGCATTAATTCCGCTCGCTGCTGCCGCAGCCGCCGCCGCCGTCGCCGCCGTCGTTGCTGCTGTTGCTGCATCGTTTACGTGTTGACGATGTAAATGAAGCGAATTGCAGGCACTTACTACGAAACTATTTAAGAAATCATGACCGCGCGCGCTCGCTCACGCGGCCTTTGCTCTCTCTCTCTCTATCGTCTATGCGCATTTCTCGATTCGCCGAGGCCGCGGCTCAACCTGTCAGAGCGCACGACAGGACACGGAGGAAGCGGCCGCGCCGCGCCGCGCCGCGCTGGAGCGATCATTGTAATTCATTCGTCGCGTTTAATTCATGAACGCAATAACGAATGCGCGGCGCTCGCGCGATAATGTATTTACCCCGCGATTTACATTCTCGGCCGCGATTTAAATTATTATACGAACAATTACCATGCACTTATATCATTCGGCTGCGCGCAAACTCGTTTCCGTGCTTCCGCCGTGCTGCGCGTCTCATCACTGGATACACGTCGCGTGACCGTATTCGCTCGCTCGCTCGCTCGCTCGCTCGCCCGAGAATGAGAGGGAATATTATTAGACAATTAAACTTCCGCGAGAGCGCTCGCCTTCCCTCAGCCGCCAAGTAATCGCCTCCCGTCGCGCTCGCCGTCGCGGTGTTTATCTCTTTGCCGGGGAAAGGGGCGTCGATTAAAATATTCAGCGGCTCGCGCCGCGTCCGGCGCCAACTTTCCCCGTTATTTTCGGCGCGGCGGACGTGCAATACGCCCTCGATTATGCATGAGCCCGGTGTCGTTGTAACGGCGTGGGCAAAATGCACATCCGTAAAGTATCCAGGGGGAGAGAGAGAGAGAGAGAGACTCGGCGTCGTTCAAGGGGGAGGGGGAGGTGACGCCCGCGCGAGTTTAAGGCGCGCAAAGGCGATTTACGCGGGTTGACCCCTATCGTTGACGCATCAATAAAGACCGCGCGACGACGGCGCTGCACTTATGGGGGGAGGGGGGCGTGCTGCTTAAAAAATTATGCAAGGTAAAAGTGCGGTGAGAGCGGAGAGAGCTGCGCTCTCGCGCGAGAGCGAGGACGAGAGACGATAACGCGAAAGTTACATGATGGTCGTCTAGCATGATCTGTGTTCTTAATTCCGGCCGCGCGAATAAAAAGCCGGATAATGGCGGAAGAGTGAACTCGCTCTCGCATGTTTCCCCGGGAACAGAATGCCCCCCGAAGACTAACGCGCCGCTATTACCTCACCGGCGAAAAAGCATCCCTCTCCGTCCATCTGCCCGTCCGTCCGTCCTCTCGTCCGTGTGTGCCTTTTCGTAGCGCCATGATATTTGCAGGAGCGAGTGGACGAGGTCGATGTGTAACATTCAGGCTGTTCCGAGGCGCCGCTTCGCCGACTTTAAACTTGAATTGATTGTCGCTGTAGCGCGATCTATTGTACGCCCGCGCGCGCGCGCGCGCTCTCTCTCTCTCTCTCTCTCTCTCCTCTTTCTATCTTACCCCTTCTCCATCCGCGGGCTAACTTGGCTAAAAACTGTGCCACCGTAAAATTGATCGTTCACACAGAACGGTTCCGGAATTGATCTCGCCGTGGGCGTCTCTCCCCCCCCAAACAGAATTGAACGCAGGGCCATTATTCGCGGGAATTGGCCGACCAATCGAGTCGAAATTAACTCGAGAACACAATTTGCCATTTAAAGAAGTCGTCTGCGCGAAGCCCTCCCCCCTCCCCTTCTTACCTCGTGGCGAAACTTTCGATTCTTCCTGTCGTCCCGAGGAGCGGGCCGCTTCGTGAATTTCGACTCGTAACTTTTACGCCGCAAGTTTCACGCCGGGGGATGCGTCTTTTCTTTTTGCGAGAAAAAAAATCTCTTCTTCCTTGTTTCGTCATATCGAGCATTGGAGGGCAAGGAGTACCAAGCAAGGGCGAGGGCGAGGGCGAGGGCGAGGGCGGGCGAGGAGAAGGGGTGAGAGAGAAGAGGAGTCGACGTGTTTCGCGCCGTCACCGTTTGCTCATCTCGCCGCTCTTCTCTCGCCGGGAGACGCGATTAAAAAGCCGCGTCGAGAGACGACGACGCGGCAGCGTCTTAAGCGGCCGCTTCTTAAAGTTGTCCTTGCCTTTAAACGCTAATGAAACGGCTGAAATAAGTTGCCGGCGCTCGCCTCGGACGACTTACAAATTTACTGTATTTTGAACAGCCGCTCCGCGGCCAGTCCGTCCCGCCTCGGTTCTCTCTTCTTACGTAATGTGAGAAAAACGAGGGCGAGGGCGGCGACGGCGGCGCGGACGGCGGGTCGAGACGTTGGCGAAAAAGTTGGGCGATTACGGTGCGATCCTTTTTGCATTGTCTCTCTCTAACCTGGTTGGCCGGCTCTAATCGATTTAACGCGACGCGGAGGATCTCGCGAGCGCCCCAATTTCGCCGCCGACTCTTTTTCCCGACTCTTTAAGAGACTCTGGCGAAATGCTAAAACTCGGCGAAACTCAAGCGCGAAAATGCGGCGCGACAAGTCGATTATCAGAGGCCGGCCGGAAACAAATTCCCCGGCCTCCCCGGCGTCGCTCGAAACGAATGTGTCTCCCAGGAGACACATTCGGCGGCACATCCGTTGCGGCGCGGGCGTCGGGACGCGATTCAAAGACTGTTTCATCGAAACAGTCTCGAGAAGGCGCGCGGCAGTCGCGCGCCCGCCGTTCGACGAGCGAGAAAAAGGAGGACGTCTCTTCAACGTAATCGACTTGAGCGAAGTGAATATCAACTCAATCAAGGTGGAGCCACTCGAAGAGAGTAGAAATTCAACTTTGTAATGAGACACGCGATACACGCCGCGGCTGCGCTGCGGCGCGCAGACTTCAGCTGTCACCCAGTGAAAGCCCGAATTTGTCCCACGACTATCTAATATTAAAGCGTTCCGATTAAGTTCCGATGAGGGATCGTTTGCAAAGGAAACACGTTTATTTTTGAGAGACGTTAAATTATATCTCATTCGAAATATTTGCCATCGCTAGCCATAACTTTTTCCCACTTGTTGTCCCACGGGGACTGCATAAATCAAGATATCGGATAATAATCGGAAAGAGCACACACAGTCTGGTGAATGCGCGGCATGTGGTAGGACCTTCCGTTCCATGCATGCCACGAAGTGCCGATAATCTGACTGCCTTAACTGTTGTTGCGACACGCGGTCGAGCATTGTCGCGCGCGTTTTCATTGAGCTATTACTGGACGTTTTTGGATTTTAAAGCATGATTCGAATCGATTAATTTGTTGTTGATAACGCGCAGCAGTGACACAGCAGTTTGATTCGGTTGTAGCCGAATTCATAGAACACGACACCTTTCGCGTGTCCCACCAAATGCACAATAAAACCTTACTTCCGTGGATGTAACGTCGATTTTGGAATCGATGTCGATGGTTGGCCCGGACTTATCCACGCTTGGGATTATCACAGTAGATCCAGTTTTCACCTCCAGTTATAATTCGATACAAGAACTACTTCTTTCTGTGACGAGAAAGCAATGAAGTGCAAACGGTTGAACGATTTTGAATAGCCGATTCAGACAATGCATGTGGATGCGCGTGCTCACTTGCCTTCCCTATTATGTGTAAGCAATCTGAAACTTGCTTGGTTAATTTACCAACGTTTAATGCTTCTTGAAGGGTTTGAGCTGAATTTCCATCCAATAATGCCTTGCAATTCGGCATTTTCAAACTTTTTTGGTTGACCTGAACGTTCTTTGTCTTTCAAATCGAAATCACCGCGCCGGACTCGCCGATATCAGAGTAGTACTCGCATATTTTATAACCTACCTACGGAGAAAAGTAGTCAGAATAAGTTTCTGAGATGAATCGGCGGCCGTTGTGGCCGTTCAGCCGTTCAGCAGCCGTTTTCTTCGAAAATCGAATCGAAACGATAAAGCGGCAAATGTCGAGAATGCTCTTTACCACGCTCCATTTTGAATCGCACAAGAAAGGTGTGGTTCTGTTCGCGAATGCACATGCCATGTGTCAGTCAAATTATTTAGAAAGAAATGTCTAAACTTTAAAATGGCGTACCAATTTCTCGAAACATCTCTAGTAGATCTTAGTTATAACCATCTGATATATCAAACCCCCACCATAAAAAATAAACCGGGACACCGGTAATAGATGAGTCTAATGGACGAGAGATATAAGTCACCTTGCGCTCTCTGTGACGCGCTCTCGCAACTCCCACACTCGACCGTGTCTGTACCAAAGCCCATTGTTTGCACTATAATGCAGGGCCATAACATAACGACGACGGAGAGTAACCGGTCGGAATCAAGTTAACCAAGCTCGCCGATATACAACCGGCCCTTTATTAAGAGTCCCTTATTAAAGGGTCTCCCACAGTCTGTGCAGTCCTCTTGCCATTGTCCGGGCCCGTTAACGAATCGCATCGCGTTCGAGTGGCCGCCCTAACGCATTAGTACGTACATTCGATACCCGTGGTTTCTCCGCCGCCGAGAGAGAACGGCTCCTTCAGAATTTCGCCGGCGCGAGATATTCTCGCTTCGACGAAATTCGACGACCCTTCCCACTGACGACGACGACGACGACGACGGCGGTGGTGGCGGCGCCGGAATTCCTCCTTCTCACCGGTAATTTGCGCGCGGCTGCTTCATACCGAGAAAATCGCCATTCTCGCGAGACCATTACCGCGAGCCGAGAAAACGCGGCGTCCCGCTGTATTTGCCGCGACTCGTAAAAAAATTGCAACGCGTTTCCGAGCGGAAGAAGCGCGTCGCGCCGTGTTTTCGGTCGCTTGCCGCCGCCCCCCCCCCCCCCCCTTCGCCCGCGGCTTGTAAGAAGATTTAATTATATATCGCGATCGCGCACTCGCGCTCGCGCAAAAGCGGCACCGCTCGTCGTTGTCTCGGTATCTTAATTCTGCAGATCTCTCGCTCTCCTCTTTCCCACCGAGCGAGCGGACTCGGAGGGAGAAGTAAGGCGAGATTACGAGGGATGTGCGGCGTCGCGCGGCGTACGCAAACTCCGGAGCGAGCGCGAGATAGACTCGTTATTTTCTCACGACGGCGCAGAAACTTGCCGCTACGCTCTTGCTCCTTTCCTCACCTTCCCATCCTCCCTCTCTCTCTCTCTCTCTCTCTCTCACTCTCTCTTTAAGGACAACTCTCGATAATATGTTCAAACATCAAATCTTACGGGGATCCAATCGCGGTTACCGATTCCTCGGGAAATGGCGGTGCGCGCGTAACAGCTTTCGGCCGAGCGAGATCGTGTGATTCCGCTCGGATTCTACTCGGAGCCTCGCTCGCTCGCTCGCTCGGCCGCAGGTAGAAAGGCCCGGATGTGCCGCGGGCGAGATGATACGCGGACGGATAAATGGACGGATGTTAGAAATTCCCTTTTCCGCGCCTGAAAAGGAATCGCAAACAACACCTTCGTCCGAAACATTCTTCTTGTCTCCCTCGCCACCGCGACTGTCGGATTCATTCTCTCCGGCTAATTTCCTTCGCTGATTCACGCGATTCCATCTGACCGGCGCGTCTCTCTCTCTCTCTCTCTCTCTCTCTCTCTCTCTTTCTCTTTATCCCAGAGTATGCCCAGAGTATAAATTATAATTAAAAGGAGCTCGAGACGCGATTTCACGCATTTCGAGCGTGAGTTCGTGCGTGAAGTTTTGCTGCTGATATAACAATAATGGAATAACTCCGTGTCAGGACTGTTCTCGCGGCTATACGCGTTTCTCCGGTGAAAGACGCGGCCGTGAGAAGCGCGTTCTCACAAAGTCGCGATCTCGCGCAGCGACTTTTCGCCCAGGGAGGAATTTAGCTCTCGGAGACGCTGCCGCACGTGGCGGCGACAAAGGAGGTGGAGAGGCGTCTCTCGTCGCGTCGGTTCGCGTCTTGTTCGATCGCCGCTGGAAGGTGGAGATCGCACAAGCTCGCACGAGTGCTTAGAGCTGCGCATCGTTCATTCATCGTGCATCGCGCGATTCGCGATGATAACCGAGGCGGTGTTATTCTTTCCTGCGAGGTTATTCCTGTGCAAATACGAAGGGGGCTGGCTGTCTGTCTGTCTGTCTGTCTGTCTGTCTGTCTGTCTGGCTGGCTGGCTGGCTGGCTGGCTGGCTGGCGGAATGGATCGCGGCACGTGCCGCGCGCGCGATGTGCTCTCTCTCTCTCTCACGCTTCATTCCTCATTGGGCGGAATTGGCGACGGCGGTATACGCCAACTGTTATGGCTATCGTTCCGCTCATTCTATTATAGCCCCGGGAGACAATTATGGGCTAGTAATGACCGCAGTCGAAATGATTATTGTGGCGCGCCAATTTCTTTCGGCGCTTTTTTTCTTCCCGACGGATCCAGCCGACGATCCAGTGACTACGGACTACGACCAAGTCGCCCTCGTCGCGGACGAAATTAACGAAAATCGCCGCGCGGTTGGCGACCGCGACGCAGTCGTCGCGTCATCGATAATCTCGTGAGTTTCGCTTAACGCGAAATTGACGTTGATTAATCTCCCGGGGCGCGGATGAACGCCGTTTTTCTTTTTCCCAGGTTATCGTGCTCATAATACGAAGAAAGGTAACAGTTGCGTATATATTTGTAACGCCCAGGGAATACATTACACGGTGCGACGCGCCCGCGGCGCGGTGTGCAATGATATTTGGTTATAATATAGATCCTTATGTATGTATCCTTATGAATAAAGAAGAGTTGGAATAAATTTTAAGCGCTAAATAATTCGCGTTAATCACGCGCACGCTTTCAGCGAGCGACTGGGACATTAGCGGAATCACGCGAAACGGCTGATTCGGTTTTCATTTCGAGCTCTCTTTCAACGGAATTTCTCAAATCCACGCGCGGCGTGTTGTGCCGCGACAAATATCCCCTTCCCGATGCAAAATCCTTTTATAATCACTCCTCGCGTACGCGACGTTTATTTTTTTTTCCTTTTTCCTCTTCACTCTTTTTTTTTTTCACCGTGACGTATTATTTTTCGTCTCTCGCGTTTAAATACGACTTCATTCCCCACGAAAGTAGGCCAATGAATTATTGCGAAAACTGTTGCGACCATTAAAACCGTATACGGTCTCGTGCCGCCAAGTTCCGACGAAAAAACGCCGGAAGGGTTCTCGAGGGCCAAGAAGACGCGTTTCATTGTAAGCCCTCGCGTTATCCTATCCTCTCCTCCATTCTCTCCCTCTCTCTCTCTCTCTCTCTCTCTCTCTCTCTCTCTCTCTCTCTCTCTCTCTCTCTCTCTCCTCTCTCTTTCTCTTGCTCTTCTTCCACTGTACGGGTAGAAGTTGGAATTTTCGAAGTAGCGAAGCTAATGCGTCCGTCCGACCAGAGCAGTTTCATCCACTAGGCGCGGTGCCTGCGGGCTAAGAAAATGTTTGGGATTACGATTTAGTCGCTGCGAAACGCGAAAACAAAACAACCACCACCACCACCACGTCTCAATTAGGTTACCCAGTTAACTGCTTGTTACTCGAGTATCGCGTATTTATACGCAAATATTGGCGGAAATGTATTTCAAAGTACGTTATTAATATAAATTACACCGCGCGTTAGTGTGAATTACTAATAACGTGCTCTAAATCAGGGAATGATGGCCTGAATAATTGATTCTTAGTAAAATGCAACATTCATAATTACGACAGACAGACAGACAGAGAGCGAGAGAGAGAGAGAGAGAGAGAGAGAGAGAGAGAGAGAGAGAGAGAGAGAGAGAGAGAGAGAGAGAGAGAGAGAGAGAGAGAGAGAGAGGATGCAAACGGTGCTACCTCTTTCTCGATGTTTCATTAAACATCGCGAGCGTATCATAATGATTCCGACAGGCGAAGAAGATCGCGAGAATCCTCCTCGACTGTCTTTCTTTCGTCTTTGCCGGACAACGAATACCGACTTGATAAGACGTGCTTGATAAGACGCGATTGCTAAAAATCAGCGAGTCAAGGAAAATCGCTCTCGACGACGGAGATCGTGAGATCGCGGCGACTGTGTAACTCGTCGTCGTCGTCATCGTCGTCGTCGTCGTCGTCCTCCTCCCCCTCCTCCTCCTCCTCCTCCTTCTCCTCCTCCTCCTCCTCCTCCTTCTCTTTCTCCCGTGCGAAAAGGAGCCGGAATTTTCAAAGTAGCGAGGCTAATGCGTCCCTCTGACGCACTGACGTGGAAACGTAACATTTCATTTCCCGAGCAAGTTCGAGTCCGACTTCTTCTCCGAGATCCCTCCGCCGCGTCCTTCTCTCGTCCTTGTCGATATATATAGCGCGAGGCCAAGAAACAACCACTCAAAGCCGTTCCACTCACGGACAATTTGAATGTTTCCATTGGTACTCATCCGTTGAGAGGATCAATGAAATGTGGCAGTAATTGGAGAGTCCCTTTGCGGGAGCGGAATCGTCTCCCCCTCCCCTTCTCCGCCCTCTTTTCGATATCAGATAGTGGCACGAGAGCGGAATCTTTTGTATATGAAATCGGGTCGCGAGATGCTAGTTTATTAAATGTATTGCGTTGTTGTATGCAGCGAGTCCCCACGCACACACACACACACACACACACACACACACACACACACACACACCGCGGCACGCACACGTATGTACACGGCTTACCCGCGGCGAATGTTACGCTATACTTGATTTTTAATTTAGCTAAATCCCCGGCCGAATTCCCTTTTAGCGATCCACAAACGCGGAATTTCCTCTGTTATATTTCGATTCCGACATCAACAGTTTTAGGATTCGCGATAACGCGGCATGTTGTATTGCCTCCGCCACGATGTACTTTTTGCCACGTCGTTGGTCGGAGTTGGCGAGAGAGAGAGAGAGAGAGAGAGAGAGAGAGAGAGAGAGAGAGAGAGAGAGAGAGAGAGAGAGAGACGAGTCTTAAAATAAATCCTTATCCGTCGCTTTTTGCCGCGCCCGGGAATCGCTCGCTTGCGTTCTCCGCTCCTCACGTCGAAATTGCGCGATGAATGAAAGCCCGTTGCTCCTCGCTGTCGTTATCTCTCGTCGTAGTCGGCGAGCTTGAAAACGCGGAGCCCGCTGTCAACAACGGCGAATTACATTGACTTTGATCGCTTTTTCTCATACATTTATACATCAATGCAGTAACAATATTTTTTACACGAGCGAACCGCATCCGGGGTCCTGATGAGAAAAAGCTGCGGCTCTTCCCCGCTTTTAGTTTTAAATAGAATCCCATCCTCCACCCCCCGGGACAGTTAACCGATTCGAAAATGCCGTATTATCCGGGATAAAAGCGATATTGATCTTCATATTTCATTTACGTCGCATTTACAAACACATCACCCGAGGGCGGGTGAATGTGTCGCCCGAAAGAATGCATGGTCGTCATGAACTTTGCAAGCTCGGCGGAGGACGAGAGAGAAAGAGGGAGGGAGAGAGAGAGAGAGAGAGAGGGAGAGAGAGAGAGAGAGAGAGAGAGAGAGAGCGGGGACGAGAGAGAATGACTCTTGAATTTTCGAAGAGCGAAATCCGATTCCCGCGGCGCGTTATCGTATTTCGAGATAATTGCTTCAATCTGTAATGTCGGTCTTTATTATGAGACACGAGCGAGTATACCACGGTGCGTCTCTCACCCCCGCTCACCCCGCTCCTCTCCGCGCTCGCGACGCCATTTCCGGAGCGGACGACGCGAAACGCGGGGGCGCTAGGTAGCCTAGAGCCGTGTTAACGGGATTGAGTTAATTCGTAGTCAAGACAGTAAACTACGTTCCCGTTCATAAATACGAGTGGCTCCGGCCGAGTGGCCACCCTCTCTTTCGCTCGCTCCCGCGCCCGCCGCGCTCGTTCTCGTCGCTCGAAACGGCTGTGCAAAACACTGCGAGTGCCATTTCGCGTAATGAGACTCGGGCGAAACAACGATCGCCGAAATATCAATCCGCTCAAGGCCTGTTTGAGTATTGTTCGCATGAGGCTTAGTAGCGGTTGCGGCAACGTGTGTGTCGCAGCAACGCCCGGGCGCGACCGGCGTACCTCCGCCTCTCCGGGGCGCACCGGCAGAGAAAGAGAGAGAGAGAGAGAGAGAGAGCCTCACCAGCGTGTCGCGTCGCGTGACTCCTCTCTCCACGTGAGAGGACAAAAACACGACAGAGGTAAATGTCGCTGTACATCGCTCGGCGAGATGCATCTTTTTACGGCTGTATCTTTCACATGCATCGACGTATCCGTGGCGTGGCGTGGGATACAACGCCGGCGCTTTTTCCCTCCGACGACGACGACGACGACGGACGATCCTCTCTTCCTCCTTTTTTCGCCATAAATCGCCTCACTTTGTCCGCGCCTGCTCGCGAAAATATTAATATAAAGTTGTCGCGAGAGTATCACACGGGCCCGCGTATACACACGGCTATATTAATATTACATTCGCCTGTCTCCACGAGTGAGATTTCGCGCGCGCAATGTTTCATAAGCCGAATACAAGGCGTCGTGAAGAGCTGACCGCTGCTTTCGCCTGATGAAAATATAGCCGCGGCGCGCTATATAAACGCGCCGCGCGACGTGCCTCCCTTTCCGCCATCATTTTTTCCCATCTTCCCGAGGAAAAGGGTTACGGCTGGTCCCCAGTATCGAGGTGTATGTGTGTGTGTGCGTACAGCCGTAGCTCTCTCTCTCTCTTACGCACACCGCTCGCAATTACGGTTCTCGCAACGTGGCCAGGAGGACGCTAGGTCCCATTTCGGAACGTAGAGCAGCCTTTATTATTAAGCGCGATATCCCGTCGGTTGATCTAGTTGACCTCCCTTCAGGATTCTCCTCTATCCTCCGTCTCGCCGTGAAAGGAATCTATTAGTGCGCTCCAGCGACTGAAAGTATTGAGAAAGAAATCGCTCACTCGCTTTGTACGATACATTTTTACGGTATCGCACGCGCGCGCGCAATTACAACGCAGTTCTCGGACGCATTGTCTCGCTCTCTTCCTCTCTCTCTCTCTCTCTCTCTCCCTCTCTCTCTCGCGCGCGCGTGCGCTTCTACACCGCGAAGCAACGATATTACATTCGGTCGAGTAGACGCATAAAGCGGCCACGGCTTGTAGTCAGCTAAGGATTATGCATTACGATGGCAGCGCGTTGCAACGATACTAATCCTTATGTGAGCGATACTTTACGCTCGCGCAGCTGCGAGTTCTCGAACTAATTATACGGCGGGCAAGACGCGCTCGAGCGCTCGCTCACTCGCTCATGACAAGAGAGACCGGACCGCCTGTAATTTTTATAAACCGTAATTTTCGATAAAAGCTACTTTCTCTCTCTCCTTCTCCCTCTCTCTCTCTCTCTCTCTCTCTCTCCTTCTCCCTCTCTCTCTCTCTCTCCCCCCCCCCTCTCTCTCTCTCTCTCTCACTCCCTCCCTCCCTCCCTCCTGCTGCTCCTCGTCCTGCTCCTGCCTCCTGCTCTTTCCTCGATATCTCTCCTTGTTCCTTCTCGTTTTGCCGTCTCATTTCCGCGCGTTGCCTCTCTTTCATTCCGCGCGCCGTGGTCTTTTTGTTTTCTCGCTCCAAAGCAGCCTTCTTTCTGCCCTCTCAGATTGCTCGTAGCTTTAATTTCTCCTCGAAAGTCCTTCGCTACTTTTCTCGATACCCAGAGTCGAGTCGAGAGTTGAGTCGACGGCGGCGGCGGCGGCGGCGGCGGCGGCGGCGGCGGCGGCGGCAGTGGCGATGGCGGCGGTGGTGGTTCTGTTTCCGTTTCGACGAGGAAATAATAAAGGTCGATCCTCGGCGGTAGAAATTAATGTCGCGCGCCACGGGAATTTATTGTTATTAACTCGCGGCGATCTATTCTCGCGCGCGAGGAAGGCGTTTTTTTTTGCCTTTATTTATTTAGCAGATATCGAGGAGGCGAGGTGACGAAGTTCGACGGAGACTTTTATAAGCGAAAGCGCCCCGCATAGTTCAAATACTGCGTAGGGAAAAAATGAATTTTATTCAACATAACTCGGACATCGACGGGGGATTAATTTCCGCTATGTTTCCCCGTCGAAATATTTTAATTCATATTATTCGTACTGCCGCCGGCGATTATATGATTATCGGCAGTGGAAATACATTAATCAAGTAAATAAATGTGAAATTTTCAAACGCGGCCCTCATTTCGTTAAAGGCACGATTTACGCTCCAGCATTTCCCGCGTACCGTCGAGATGTCATTCCGCGAGATTGTGTCGGGATTTTTTTCTCTCTTTTTTTTTTAACGACACAGTCCAGCGTTCGTTCCGATTCGCGATGTCGATCGTCGGCGAGGAGAGAATCGGGAACGAAGCTGGCGGAACGAGCTGGCTTACATCGAGATCAACCGTGAACAATTCAACTTTCGATGCACCTACAAATGCGAAGTTAAGTAATCTGTGACGCGATATTTCAGCGGGTATTAGCGATATGCGAAGAAAGCGCGGGGTAAAAGCACGGCAGAGAGGAGAAAAGGAAGAAGCCAGGGACGGAGAACGGCTCTCTCCGGGTAAAAAGCATTTCTCCGTAAAATTCCGTCGTCTTGAAAACGGATAGACGAGAAAGGAGCGCCTTTGAAAATATGCAATTAGTTAATCCTGCCTCGTGCCGCTCCGCTCGTGGCAGCCAATATCCAATTAAATGACTCATGAATGCTAATATTTAGAAATCAATCAGCGAATCCGCCGTTGGCGATTCCACTTTATCGGCTCTTCCGCCGAATAAGAAAAAAACAATCGAAGGAGGCTCGTCCGATTGCGTCGATCCGGTCCGCTGATCAGGATCGTTTCGAGCTGTCCGTCGGTCCTCTCTCTCTCTCTCTCTCTTTAACTTTTGTAAGCGCGTTTACTACATGTAATATCACGGCAAACATGAAAAATATGAAAACAGATTTGTGGCGCTGTGTTTTTACGCTTGTTATTTTAAACATTAATTTTTATTTATAAGCACGTGCGATGTGTTCCACGTACACACGCGCGTATTTTATATCATAGGTGATTATAATTACACTCGCAGGAGAGAATACCATCTCTCTCTCTCTCTCTCTTCTCCTCCACCTCTCTCCTCTCTCTTGTTGATATTTCGTATTTACGTCCCGCGGATCGTTATTAGCATGATATAACTTAACGCCCGTGGAAATGCGAGAACTCTCTACTTTCTCGGTAGCGCGTTTCACCTCGGCCGTGGCCGTTTTAACGGTTGAAACTAACCCGCATTTGATATTGTTGCGCCACGACCACACCACTATTACTTTCCGGCGGCTAAAGTAAAGCGCGGGCGAACCTTCGATATCTCGCCTTCATTAGCCTTCTTCGCTCGAGCGCGGACGAAATAACGAGTCCAAGTGCCGCGAGACGCCTCATTTCCATTTCCTCGGCCGCGCCCGGGATACCCGGGAAAATCTTCCCTCCCCTTGCCCCTTTTTTTTTGGTT
>NW_020230507.1:527500-589170 GCF_003227715.2 Harpegnathos saltator | reverse complement strand
AGTTTCACGAGCTTGCAAAAGCAGACTCTGTGACCGCGGACATTGTAAAGAACAAGGACCCTTTCGAAATTCCAGAGTTAGCGCTCTTCAAAATTGCGATACATTCTTTCACCGTGGCGTCGCAGACGCGATTAAAAAATGAAGATTAAAAGTCAGAAATAAAAAATCTGAAAAGTTACAATATTTTGGAGGTTTACGGAGCGAACCGTTAGCTTCATGAATCGGCCGCGAATGCGTCCTAAAAGTTTCGAAGGTCGAGAACAGGGAAGGCTTAAAGTGCACTCATTCGTCGAGACTTGAGAGGTTGCTTCATCTCGGGGAACAAGTCGAGGAACAAAATTCGATCATTTTTGTCCCGCGCAATCGGTTCTTTTCAAACGCGGCGTCGCGTCCTTCAATAATTATTACACCACCTCGTAGTTACATTCATTTCATTCGTCTCTGTTTCGTTTGCCGCGCATTTTTCCTTTTTTCTCCTTTCTCGCCGATGCGCGATCTTAATCGAGGCTTAACCATTTCCACCTATAATTCTGTTTCCTGCGAATGCGCGTTCGGCCGCTTAGCTCGTGTAGAGCTGAGCGTAATTAGCCGTTAATTAGTAGTGGATTGCGCAATACGTAAAATTGACTGACGGAGAGAGGTGAGAGAGAGAGAGAGAGAGAGGGGGGGGGGGAGAGAGAGAGGAGACCTCGCGATTGTGCCTCTCGTTACCGTCGAACGTTCACCGCGGAACGTCCTCCTTTCTGAAATCTTATTCCACGTGGCTGCAAAGCGCGTTTGTACGATCGGCATTCTCTTTGCGCTCCGATAAGAGCCGTGCCTCGTTTTTGGGCTCGCTAATGCTCTTCGTGGTACTTTCGCGAGCGCATTAGCGGCGCATACAATCGCAAGATCTTCTCTCTTGCAAAATGCTCGAAATGTAAATGCGACATTTGCGCGCGACCCTTTCAAAGCGCGCGCGTGTTGTTACTATGCTGAAATTGCGCGTAATAACTTTGAAAGCGCTGAGAAATCGGAGATTACACATGCGATTACACATGCGATTCGCGGACAATAGTCCGCCGACGGCATTCCGTCGTTATTTGCACCTTACAAACATTATCTCTCCAGCTTTATCCCCCCCCTCTCTCTCTCACTCTCTCTCTCTCTCTCTCTCTCTCTTTTTGTCTCTTCCTCGCTCTCGCTCTAACGCGCGCGGATACTCACATATTGTTTCCGGTGCTGAGCGCTGTTGCACAATCATCAGATGACAAACTACGTTCTAAGCAGATGACGCGACGAGCGAAACGGTGATTCTACTAAAAGCGCAACGAGCGATTCACATGCCCCGGCAGGACGGCGAGCAAAGAGTCGTCTCGCTGTTGTAAGTGAACAATGTGTGTCGTTGTTCCCGATCAACTGGCGCGTGCTGAACACTCTGCGAGCAAGGATGCCGATAGCTGTTCCGCATTAACTCGCTCGGCGATTATTCCAGCGATATTCGCGCGAGCGCGTCAAAATTTGCGTCAAATTGCTTCGTGGCGTATCTTGGCGCATTCTTTTGAAGAAACAATGGGTAAATATATAGAAAAGGGCACACCTCACCGTGTGTTTTTCATTTTGAAATATGTTACGAAGGATGAAATTCTGAGTGACTTTTCCTAATACAATTATGCGGGGGTCACTTATAGTTTCTGAGATATTTGACTCTAAAGTTTTATAATTGTACGTCGAGAATGTATTTGAAGTAGACAAGCAGTTTTCATTCACTTTAAATATAGGAAACAGTACATATAAGCGGGAGAGGGGCTCCGCCCCCTCCTCCCCAAACAAATTCTAACCTAACCTAACTTGTTGCATCTTTATATATTTTTGGACATTGTTGCAGAAAAGTTCTCTTCTAGATCTATCACCTGGCTCAACTTAACTTATTATAGTATCTGCATATAATTAGGTGTTGTGGCTTTTAAGGAGATCTTGTCAACATCGCCCAACAATAATATAAAGATGCAATAAGTTAGGTTAGGTTAGGATTTTTTTGAGGGCGGAAGCCCTCTCCCGCTTACATGTACTGTTTCCTATATTTCTATGTATACACTATATTTGAATTAACTGTTTGGATTGTACTGTAAATAACGTCAGCTTATGATATCTGGAATTTAATTCCAGGATAATCAAAATTCCAAAACTTTAAAATCAGATGTCTCGGAAAGTATAAGCGATCCCCATATAATTGTATCAGGAAGTCACTCAGAATTTCATCCTTTATAACACATTTCAAAATGAAAAAAAAAAAAAAAAGAAAAACCGGTGAGGTGTACCCCGTTTCTATATATTTACCAAACAATGATTTTCATTGTGCGACGACACGACGGGGGGGATTCGACCAATTTCGCGAATAATTCTCGTCAATCGGACACGTATACATCTTGTTTTCTTAATAAAGTGGCGTTAATTCGACTCGAACATTTAGTTCGAGTAGATACGAATAATTTACGATGAACTTGATTTCCGCGACTGGTGCGGCGTGCGCCGTCCTTGAACCGTTATCTCTTATCTAAGGTAAAGATTGAAAATGTGATCTTCGCGGTAGATTAGCCGGTGTGCTGCTATATATCGCGACTTCCGTGTTGTGAGCGGCTCGTTTCTAAGCAACACCGCATTGCTGTGCATTTCTGTGGAAACGATAATCGAATATGCGCCAACGCGACAATGAAGCGCTCCGCGAAGAGCCGTTGACCTCTAACCGAGGGACCGTTTTCAACGTTATCGTTAACAACGATAACGCGCGTTTTATCGCAGAAACGACCGTGACGAAAGACGAAAAGACTATCTCCTCGAAACATCGGTCTTCTCCGTAAAGAAAAATTCGTCCGCGTTCGTTTCCAGACACGGACAGCAGCTCGGCGACTCTTCGCGGAAAACGAAAACGCACGCGCGTGTCGCTTTTTAGAAAGAGAATTTACGTCACGATCCTGCGTATCGAGGTGAAAGTCCTTACTACCACCGGAGCCTCTCTGGACACGGCGGCAACGAAAACAGATTTTATGAGGCGAGACCTACTCGGCCAGACAGAAGTAGTTGAATCTACATAAACGAATCGAGCATGTCATCGTGTGTATCCGTCCAGAAAATTGATGGAAAGTAGCCTCGAGCCAAGCGCGGGGTGAGTAACGCTTCGATCGCCGCCAATTGCCGGGCAATTTGACGGCAAAAGACAATATAACGACCTCGAGTAGCCAGGGGACGGTAAACGTGGATTATGCAAATACGCGATTAGCGTGCGCAAGGTTGACGGATAATCGCCGCCGCTTCGGGATAATGACCGCGGCGCGGCGCGAGTCGCAAAGACGATTAATTATTTATTATGCAATCGGTTATCGGTACATCTTATTTCTCTCTCTGCTCCTCCCTTTTTCGTTCGAGCGACGACAAGCAGCGTACGTATGTTACCGCGATCGACCGCGATCGACCGCGAACAGGAAAATAATTCGACCGAGATAACAAAGTGTCGCGAATGCAACCGCGAGTCTCTTCCTCCGAACCTCAGGACCTCAGAGGTAAATTTCAGAGCTCGATGACTGACGGCCGATTCAAACGACGATCGCTTTCACGCTCTCGTGCTTCAACATTGTTTGAGATCCTCATCGTTAATGATCAGCGAAATTAATTATTAACGACGTTACGCAACTGTCGAGTTAGCACGCGTCATTGTTCTCTCGTCAGATCGCGACGACCTACCGAGAAATTTTCATCGGTGAATTTCTCGCACTGGCCAGATTGAATCAACGACTAATAATTACTCATGATTGATTACCCACAACAACCTACGACAATCGAATCTATTCTCAGAGGTAATGACAGCAATTTTCTCGGGCTCTCGTAAGTAAGAATAACAATCTCGCGCGAGATTAATTTTTACATAACCGGCGCGCGCGCGCGGTGCGATAATAAAATTTCGCGATCGATGTTATCAGCCCCCCCCCCCATCGGCGATTAATGTATTCCGGATTCGCGTAAAATCCGCCCGCCCGCGGCCATCAATTGGCCGCAGAAATCACCGTATATCCGCTGCCTCGTTTTCGCCTTACGAATAAGCGATTATTCCAGTTTCTTTCGACACAACGTCTATAATGACCGGCAATCATTCTGCAATTTTATTACTTTCGTCCGCCGCGAAGAAAGTTGTCGTCATTAAGTATTATTTATACACATCTCGCTCGGGGCAACATGTGGCGATCTAGCATCCGCGGCGAAGCAGCAGCGGTGCGTTTGAAAGAAGAGAAAAACCGGCTCATGGGCAACAGAGGATCGTCCAAGAAGGAACACACGGAGGAGCGTCCGCGAGGTTCGCGACGAGAGGATAGCAGGAAGAGTCGGCGTTTTCAATAAACGATAATCTTACTTTAAGCGCATCGCGCACAATCACTCCCGCGACTTTATTACCGGAACGCGCTTCTCGACCGACGACGACGACGGTAGGTACGGAAAATTAACCGGCATTTTCACGTTACGGTACTTTTCGCGGTCATTAGACACGCAGAACACCGGCGAGTTGCCTGCACACAGCCGGCTGCATCGGCGCGAATCTCTCTCTCTCTTTTTTATAATCGTATCAGGTGCCGCGCGCGCATATCAATGGAATTAATCCCGGACTTAATGAGCGTTTCGCCTGGGAATTACATAATGGGAGGTTAACGATCTTAAGATAATCACGTAGACGAGCGGGCTTCCTCGACTATAAATATCGGTCTTGAGGCCGCGGTCGTACCGCGGCAACGTTCCTTACCATTCGCGACGGCGACGACGACGACGACGACACGCGCGCGCGCGCGACTATATTGATTTACGATCGGCCGCGGCGAGCAAGATAGCAGAGCGACTGTCCGATTCGACGATTACTCGGCAATAATCGTCGCCACGATTTATATCGCGACGAGAACCGTTAAAGGCGCCGGAGGAGAATGTTACGGGGGACAGCTGCGGCGATGCGGGAGCTAGCTCTCGACTGCCTTTTTCTAACGGTCATTAATAGAGATACCACATGTCCGATCGCGACTTATATAATCGCCGCTACTGATTAGAAGATGAATATCGATAGCTCCGATCCCGAGGTGCATCTTCTCTAACGACGCGATGAATGTACTCGGGTGCTGAGAACAAGCTGACGGTCTTCTTTTCGTGAAACATTCTCACTCATCGTAGTTGTTGTGAGCGCGAGACGTGTGTCTTTTTTCGCGAGAAATGCAATTTCTGCCGGAAGTCGAAAGGTAAATACGATACCATAATACGTAAAATTGTACCGCGTCACACCCGAACGAATGGAATTCGCCGGTCCGGCTGGAATTCTATAAACATTACAGCTAAAGCGTTTTCACTGATTTTTGTATCCGCTAGAAAATTATCTGTGGCACACGGAATTTACAGCGATATATGCAGCGAAAATTTAGGTCCCGTAGCTAAATATGCTAAATCACTGCGTCGAATAAAAATAAGAATCGGCGGTGCAACTCGTGCTACTCGCGCGTTTTAGCACGCGCGTGTACATGCATGACATAATTGAACGCGAGTAATATTTTGACGATACAGCTAAAAAGATTGGGCGGGTTGTACGAACAGCGCTAGATGTCAGAATTGTACATTCGGTTTGTCTTTTGTCCCACCACCAATCTTTCCCGTCTATCACATGTTTGCTGGCCATAATTTCACTGGGTGCCACAAAGAGATTTTCTTGCTAAATTCGACAGTCATAAATTCTGTCTCCGTCAAACATATGCAATATCGTACTGTTTGCCAGTCAAGATCATTTTTCTCAGTGCACGTTCAGTGTGCCGGAGTGAATGTTCACTGTGAATGTAAAAAAACTTACACACACACACACACACAGAGTGCCCAATAACATCAAAGCACTTTGCAACAAAATGAACTATTCCCCGGTCATGCGATAATTTTGCAACAGACATCTCCGAACATTTTTACGAGTCATGGAACGAGACGAACTTTCCCACGCGGCGACATTAAAATCATCGCATCGAATAAAATCACCCGCGGATCCCCTTTTACACTTCGACAGCACAAAGGCGCGCGCGCAGCTGATGGTAGCAGTCAGCTGACGCTGACAAAGGAACGCTGCAGCCGACACACGCGGGCGCGGTATTTACTGACACCCGGTGTGCGCGCGTCGGTATTTGGCATGCGGTGCTATCGCCATGCGTCTTTTCAAGCGAGATTAATGGAAAGCTTTATTCCAACACGCCCGGGAAACGACGAGTGTTCCCAGTGAAATTTTAACTCAAATCAACCTCGAGTATCGCGCGAATTCCTCAGAAACGTTTCGGGTTGGTTGACCGAGAGTCGATCCCCCTTCGTTCTAGGCAAGAGTGAACAGCGATTCTTCTTACAAAATCGCAAAGTCGACTCCAGCGTGCCGGCAATGCGCAAAAAATAATTCGAATTTAATGTTAATCGCCCCCGCAAGGATTTATTACCTATCGTGCGTACGCTTCCCGTCCCGGAAGGCCGTTAATTCATAAACTATGCTCGGCCACGACGCGGGAATGAATGGAAACGCGTTACTATGAGTGCGTGCGTGGTGTATGCAAATACGCGAATCACTGGAAAACACATCGAGCGCGGAGGAGGAGATCCAATCTAGGAGGAAATATCGTTTTCCCGGAATGCAGCGTCAGCGACGTGGGAAACGTTAAATATGCGATAACTGAACGATCTCGCGTATTTGGCGCGTTGTAGCGATCAGCACGTGTAACTTTTTCAACAACACGGGAAAGCCCACTAATGATAATTCACGACGTTCGATCATCGAACGAGCGTCGCGCGAGTTACCTTCGAAATTGATTGCTGCCTGAATAAATATACATTACGACGGTGAAGAATACTCGACGCTGAAGAACGTCGATTTTGCATATTGATTGCGCCTCCTTCTTTTCTTCTTGGAATTCTTATCGCGGGCAATATCCGCCTATAAATAAATCCCACGAATCTTATCACGTCACTCATCTCGCTTTTGCGAGATATTATACTTCTTTTTTCTCGCGCGTAGAGAGACTATTCAGCTGATTTACATAAAGTACGGTCTCCCTGGACGTGCCCACCATCCGGTCGGAGCTCCTTCAGTGAGCAGATAGCTCACTGAAGGAGGCTGGTATATACTATGTAAGTCGGACTCTCTCTCTCTCTCTCTCTCTCTCTCTCTCTCTCTCTCTCTCTCTGCAGACGGACGATCGGTTAGGGATTTGTACGGTTCAAAAAAACGAACAAAGAATACGGCTCTCGTATGCCGACGTGGCGGCAGCGTTGCCAAGCAGCCTCTCATCTTAAACTGGACCATCGCTAACGGTACGGGCATCTCTCCTACGTAATTTCTGATCTCTCAATTAACCCCTGCCGCGCCATCTTTTTTTCGCGCCAAGGGGAGACGCGCTAACTAATGACAGAGTAGTGGCCCGCGTAGTAATCGCTACAAAATGAGAAAGCCGTAGACGTTGAAAAAATCGTTGAAAATAAGTGATATCGTGTCTTGGAACGGTTGCATTTTTACGGTCGATGCATGCGTAACTCTGAAGAATTACACACACACACACACACACACGGTACGGAGAACTATTTGCATAGATATTAAAGTTGATGAATGATGATCCGCGCGTCGAGAGATGCTCAGACACGTGCCATTGCTTTAGGTGAGGATTTTTTCTCAAACACGCGACGCGCGCGCGCGCTCGTCGAGATAATAGATGCAACAAAATGACGTTATCGAGAGAGGTCATACCTATCGGTATTACTTGTAAACTGTTGATTCCGCGTTTTTAACCGTCCATATGGCGCCTGTCGTTAAAAGCAAGCGCCATGATCGAACACGTCCTGCATACGGCCCGTACGGCGCACTATGCAATAAACGGTTAATTGCACGACGCAATGTTGCGGGGACTTCGGAGGATATCTCGCTGCGATGTGTACCGGCAAAAAATGAAATTTCTTGTTTTCTAACATCGTTATCTCGTTAACGGTACGCTGAATTGCTCGGTCAATCAGAAAGAGTTCACTTGGAGACTTGCAATTAAAAACAAATTGCAAACGAATCTCTCCTCTCGTCTGCAATTATATCAAGTGCGTGATCTGACCCGGCTCGTATTTGAAAAAAAAAAAAAAAAAAAAAAAAAAGAACTCCGTTCGTATCTACTAGGACAAAGTAATTTTGAAGAAAGCAGAAGCAATAAAAGGAAATTGCACCAACGACGGCAGCTTAATGCCGAAATGAAAAATTTAGAGCAGCAGTGTGCTGCAAAGTTGGAAATGGATTCGCTTGCGCGAAGTGCAATTTTAGATGTTCACGTGGCAGATTAATTCAGACTTAAGCATCAAAAGCTTGACGATATAAACGATATAAAAAGTCGTGTTCACACTTCAATGATATAAATCTATTCGAACGAGTTCTGATCATCGGACGACACTTGCGGTCCCTGTACTCTTAAAATTACATCGCAAAACAATAATTTTGTTCTAGCAAAAACTCATCATGTTGAGAAACATTAAGGAAAGAGAGAGAGAGAGAGAGAGAGAGAGAGAGAGAGAGAAGGAGAGAGAGAAAGAGAGATCACAGTGTGCTCTCAGTTGCAATATTTGCATTATCGAAGGCACTGCGGTCTCTCAAAGTTCTACTGGCATTTCGAGTCCGACTCTGATTAGTAGCGCAAGTAGCGCGATAACGAAGGAAACAATTTCACGAGACGCTCGCAATGTAGGTAACGTGTAGCCGGTAACTCTGGGAAAGCGCGTAAATGAGACGACATTATGTTAAAACTTCGGCACGGTGCCTCGTTAATCCGTAATACTAGCACGGTCGGATTCAAAGCGTTATTGTAACCTGTCGTCTTGTTTACCCAGTTTCCACGAAGGCATCGGCCGTGTTACGGGTGTCTCCTTAAACAAGCGTGTTCACTCGTACTAGTAATTTTATCGCGGCGCTAGTCGGTAGACTAGCAGCAGGTAGATGCCTCGAGGGGGTTCGAAATGTCAAAGATTGAGGAGGGATCGACTCCCCTCGATTCTTCCCGCCGATTGCGTCGCTCGCGACGCGAATTTCCATCGGCAACGAGAACAATGCCTCGCCCGATGATGATACTCCGCTTCGCTACGTCGCGCTTCACGTTCGACAGCGGCGCCGCTTTAGGGCTTCTCCTTTTACAACAACCGAGGCTTTCTGTCCGGACTGGTGACGCGTGGAAAGCCGGGTTACGGCCATTCATTTAGCGCCGTACACGCCGCTGTTGATCTTTTCGTTAACATTTTATAACTGTACGCCGCCCAGGGCCGTAACGTAAACTGTACACTCGGCTCATTTATGTCTTAAGCGTCCCTTTCATACATCCACGAGCCATTGAAAGGCGCGCGGCTCGCGCGTTTTCTACTCTCTTTTACAAACACCGGAGTCCGTCTTATGGTCATCCAAACAATTGTAAATATTTACAGCGGCGAGCGCTATACCGAGAACGAACAACGAAAGAGCTCGCTGGACAGAAGCTCGGCGGACAAATACCGTTCTAGAATCAACGTGAGATCCTTATTAGGATTCGAGGCACAAATCACTCGGCAAATATCGCCATCTCCCTCGACAGATCGCGAGACGTTTGACAGAAGTAAGTAAAGTTTGAAACTCGATTGATCAGAAATTAGCGAAATTATCGCCGAGTCGGATACTCTCACCAGTACCATTTTGTTTACACAATAATCGCTCACATTAACGTACCAATATTATTATTAGTGGGAACGATAAACACACAATGAGTTGAAGACCACGCGAGCAGCCAAATAATCGGGAGACGTCGTGAACGTAAATCGCGAGGTACATTCATTGTTAAACATTGAAACTTTCCACGGAATCGTAAAGCAATTTTCGTACTCGCGCAGGTTCGCGCGTCGCCTGAAGTTAGCCGCTTGAGTTAGTGGCTCTTAACCGAACCTTTCTCTCTCTCTCTCTCTATCTCTCTCTTCCTCTGTTCCTCTTCAAGACGCTGTTCGCAGTAACGACTTAAGCGGAGGAACGAATGCCTCGGCAAATTAATTCGATAATTCGCGTCCACGCAATCAGCCACGCAGTCTTAACGTCTCTCGACGACGCGTCCGAGACCAACAAATGAGACCAACAAGTGCGTACCTGATATATTGGATATATCCATGCCTGGCGTCCTCGAGCAGGAACCCCGGGTTCCGCATCTCGATATTTTCGAAGACCATCAAGTCAGTTCGCGGAAAGACCGCACACACCGCACGACAATAACCGCTGCGCTTAACGCGACTTAACGGCGCTCGCCTCCGACTTTCCACCGTCGCACTTGTCTCACCGCGAGGCACCACATCGAAGGACCCGTTTGCGAATCGCGACCGTCGCTCCGGCGCGTCTCACGTGCGGAGCACCTTCACTGGTTCGCCAGCCGAAAAGTGGCAACTCGCACTCGTCAGCACGCGCGCTTCCGAAGCATCGTCTCTCGGCCGGATCTTCTCTCTGTCTTTCTCTGTCTTTCTCTGTCTCTCTCTCTCTCTTTCTTTCAGGACGTGGTCGCCACGAGGGAACAACGGCGGACACGCCGCGCTTCTCGTTCGGCACTTCGCGTTTAACCTCGCATGTGGCGAGCGACGAAACGAACGCGCTCTAGCCGGAGCGACGACGCAACGACGACGTTCACGGTGCGATGGCGCGAGACGACTGAAGTTCGAAGCAGTTCGCAGCGCCGCGCACGAGAGAGTCGCTCTGCCTTCCCCTGCCGCGCCGTGCTCGAGAGAAGCGAGGAGGGGGGAGGGGAGACTGGTGGACAGAGAGGAGCGGACGGGGCGAGGTCAACCTCGCTCGCACCGTAGACCTCGGTTGGAACGAACACGGAGTGGTCGATCGAGGAGAGGACTGTACGCGGAGGGAAAATAAAAGGAGGCGAGGAGGGAAAAAGAAAAGGACGAGTTTCCCCGCGCTGTACGTAGGGAGAAGCACGTCAAGGCAAGATAAATGGTCCATTTTTACGGTCAACTACGGCGCGGATGAGCAATGACGACTTAAGCTGCTGAGAGAGCGCGAGCGGCACGCGATTTTCGTCCGCCGGAAACCCGTTCTCGTTTTTGATTCCCGCGAGTAATCCCGATGCGATCCGATCCCTTCGCCCCGCGCGCGGCTTCGTTTCAATCGAGAGAGATCGAGAGAGACAGAGATAAATATGAGCATTTGCATAAAGAGAGTGTGACTTATACATTATCACGGTCATAATATGGAAGACTCTCGTGCGAGAGACCTTGGCTGCACGAAAAGCCCCGTACGTACTACACACCTCGGCGAATAAATCTCAATTACTGCGTCGGCAATTCGCGTCATACACGTTCGACACGTGAAAAGTATCTGGTAATTGCTTAGACGAGAAGGCAACCGACACCTCTCCAATTACACAATCTGACCGTGAGGATCAACATTAATCAACGTTCTGTCGCTTTTGCAATCTTTCCTGCTCTCTCTCTCTCTCTCTCTCTCTCTCTCTCTCTCTCTCTCTCTCTCTCTCTCTCTCTCTCTCTCTCTCTCTCTCTCGATCTTTGTTTCCTTTTTCTTTTCTTCTTTTCTTATCGCGCCTATAGCGCGGAGCGCAGTAACTCTCTCTCTCTCTCTCTCTCTCTCTCTCCCTCCCCTCTTTCTCTCTCTTTCTCGGAGCGCAAAGGAGCGTCGTGTAAAACCAGGCTCGACGGCGCCAACTACCCCTTAATCAGCGAGCAATCTCGTAAATTCGCCTCGGGCTTATTACATTATACCATCGAGTGTATTTACAGAAATGTATTGCGTGTTACACGGGACGTACGCGGTATTATAGCAATTGCCCGTAACAAGGGAGGCAATTGTGCGCGGCTCTACGAGCGCGCGATAGCCGGTCGCATCGTACAAACAAATCAGAAGGCAGCGAGTGCATTCAAATCGCGAGGGGCAGACACGGAATTCCAAGGCGATGACGCGCCCCTGCTGTTGTGTTTTACACGGTCATGTTGTAACGGCAGTCGTGTCGTGTCGCGGCGAATCGGAATTACCGGATTCCCGGCGATCGAGACGTCTTAAAAGAAGACGTTGCTCGCACTAAAACCTCACCGTCCGTTTACTTTTCGACACTCTAGTTTCGTTCCACAAAACGATAAGAAATGTTTACCACGAACCGAATGTCGCTAATTAAAATGTTCGATATTTTTTTTCTCTTCCAAAGCGGATTACTTATTCGAAGCTACTAGGCAGGCAATTGTATCGAATAAGCTAGGATGCATTTAAGAGAAATATATCGAATAAATAAATAATAAAGATCTTAAAAGATTTTAAATATGAGCAATATTCATCCAATCGATTACTTTCTCTATTACTGTTACTCGATGAGTATGCTAAAACTCTTCTGCTTAACAAAAAAAATTATATTCGCAGATTCTGACGCAAGAGAGAAATAAAGTGACTAGAAAAAAAATACTTCTTTCCCCTTTCTCTCTTTTTCTTCCTTGATAATAATGTTCGCAATGAACGTTAGGCTATAGCCGGCTTTTATCTTTTCACATACCATTAACAACCATTATCCTTGACCTAAAGCATCGGTTAATCTCTATTACTGTTACTCCATAAATATGCTACAACTTTTATAAACGCATAATGAAATAATTTACATATAGATACCGTCAAAAATTAAGAGCCTGCCTCTCAGTAACTCAGTACGTAGGCAGTCTGAGAAGTTCTCGACCTGACACATACGTGGCATTAGAAACTGTCAAACTATAATTGTATTGGAAAGTGACATCCCTGATATAAACCCATGTAAAATTTTACTCGATCTGTCAAGTCATTCGAGTAGTAGCACCAGTTGAAAAAGCTTTCTGCAAGATAGGTGCCGCACACCACCTTTTGGTTTGCTAACAATTGATCAAAATCGCGCATTCGAATGCGTATTTCTCAAGCGTGCTTGGCACATTTTAATCGTTTTAAGCAAAATAAAATGAATTTCAAGCGTCGTTTCATAACTGTTGATGAAACTTGAATCCACCATTATACACCAGAGCGAAAAGAACCTTCCGGAATCACACTTTAACGATGGTATTGAATCATTGGAAAGACGTTGGAATAAATGTATTGAAGTTTCAGGAGATTATATTGAAAAATAAAAGATACTTCACGGCAAAAGAAATTTTCCTTCATTGTTAGGCCAACCTTTCAGACTGCCCTCGTAAACTACGGGTGTTACTAAAACCTATTCTATGACTTGCAAATATAGAAACGAACAGTCAGTCTAAGCCGTCAAAGAAAGTAAGTAAGGTGTTCACGCCAGGAGACCTTTCCGCGACAAAGAAAATGTCATTAAAATCAATATTTTTTGGGTAGCGCATTCATCCCTATCTTCTAATCGCACGACTGCGACCTTTCATTGCAAACAATGACTCATCCGCCATCCTGCACATCGCCGCTGGGGGATTTCTTCGGGATCTCGTTACGCGAATCGTTTCTCAATTTTTTCTTTTTCACTGTCAAGGGGATCGCACGTACGCGCACGACGCATTAATCATCCACGTCGACCGGTTGTCTGCTTGCACGTCGCACGATTGAAATCGCGGTTACGCGCCGGTCGGTCGGGCGAAACTAGGTCGCTTTGTTGTATCTGCGATTACCAGAGCAATCGCAAAGGTAGAACCGAATGACTCCGTAACGCGCGCCGATATTATTGATAATCTCGCTCCCGACGCTCGACTTCCGCTACTTTCCCGCGCAGAGACATTCGCGAGTACTTCTGCGAAAACTAACGCGCGAAACTGCGAGAGAAGCTCGAGCGTGACGCACGCACGTGAAGGATCGCATCGATATTCTCGGTGGCGTCGAGCGCTTACATCACGCATGTCAATGACGCGAAACTACGGAGAAGTCCTTCCGAGCCCTTTCCTCTCCTCTCTCCTCTCCTCTCTCTCTCTCTTCAAGATGGTCAACAACCGAAATATCAGATTTTTCGACGCGTGAGGAGGGACGAAATGTCGGAGAGCTTTGAAGGCCGTGTCGCCCTGCTGAATATTCACGAGCCCCAACCGGTCATTGATATATCGACGAACACGACCCAGTATAGTGTCTCCACTAGATGCTGTCCACTATCGCGCGGTTGAAAGGCGAGGAGACATGCCTAAATTAATCGGCTCGGTTAATCGGCCAGATGAGACACATCTCACTAAAGTCTCACCGCGCGATCCTCCTCGAGAGACAGACTCGTCAATTTCGGCCACGTGATAGACTAGCTATCGGCGAGAGAGAGAGAGAGAGAGAGAGAGAGAGAGAGAGAGAGAGAGAGAGAGAGAGAGAGAGAGAGAGAGAGCGAGAGCGAGAGCGAGAGCAGTCGTAGGACGAGTCAATATTGATCTTTAATCATTCTCACACGCGAGTTCTAATATTCCGTAATTCACCCGTGATAAACGTCGCGTCGCATGCAAACATGCGCGCACACACGCGCGCGATCATGTGCCGACGCGCGTCACTCGCACACGCGTCAGCTGACATCATCGGTGCATCGACCTACGTCGAGATTGTCGTACACACGTACGTCTGCTCCGATTTGCCAGCTCATCCGTGCAAAACGTGAACGGGCAACATGTAAACGCTAATACGGTTTGCGAAGAAGAAACCGCGCTCGGGGGGAGAGAGAGAAAAAGAGAGAGAGAGAGAGGGGGGGGGGGGAGAGTCAACAGTCCATCTGCCATACGATAAACAACGTCTACGCGCGAGTCCTCGATAGGGATATCATCGAGTTCCTGGTCGAAGAAATTCACGCTGTTTACTCGCTGCAACTATCTCTTGGTGGACTCTGTCTATCGGTATTCCGCGCCTCGACGAGCCTCGAAGTAGCTTCGTTTCCGCCGCTATTTCCTCAGAACGTTAAACGAATATAGAAAAGGGGATTTGCGAAAAGGGATATAGATTGCATCACGCGATACCGTTTGCAAAGTACGAAAGAACCGGTGGAAATTGCGTCGAAAAAATCGGTCGCGAAAGATGAACTTGCGGAAACGTGATTTTCTCTACAATGCTAAGAGAATGCTGTCCCTCTCAAGTTAGAATCCGGTTGGCACTGAAAACGGGGCTATATATAAATTGAGAGACATTTGCACATTTATATTCGAAGCGATGCGTTTTCCGACGCGAATAATTAACGCAGATGGACGAACTACCACCGATCCCTCCCGATAATTGCAAAAGAGCAATTACGCGGAACAGTGTTGACCGTTGCGAAGCAGGCGTCATCCCGATACGCGGAACTTGCATCACTCGGCGAGCTAATGTGCTTCAAGATTCCACGCTAGATCCGACGAGCGTTACGAAGGAAGCTACCCGACTAGAAATTTTGATCAGGTTCACCCAACATTGATAGAGACCTAATAGGGTGAATGAAAGGTAATTCTAAGTCAGTCCTTATAATGTCCTAACGACAAATGAGTAAGGAAGACCTTTATAAGGTTATAATGATTGAAACCTTAATGTACCAAAATAGTGTATGATATAGTATGGTTCAGTTAATCAGGTCCTTGTCGGGATCTTATTCATTGTACCTAATATGATTTGCATTGTCAAGTTTTAACAAAAAACAATTTTTGGGTGTCATTTCCAAATATAAAGATGTTTGCATTGAAAAAAACACTTCAGATCACTTGAATATAATATTTGTAAAATGCTATAGAAACTATCCTTTTCTTTAGCAGTCAATAAATAGTTGTAAAATTAATGTGACATGCAACTTTTCTCTTTAACACTTTATGTACTTTATGTCTTGTCACCTTGTGATACTTTATGATATTCATTTTGTTTCTTTTTCGTAACATTTTACAAGTATGCTCAAGCGATCTAAAATATTATTTCATGCAAGTATCTTTTTATTTGGAAATGACATGAAAGAATTTTCAGCGTGTCATTTCTTATTTCTAACGTCATCATCCAATATAGCCGTGGCGAGTAATCAGGAGCCATAATTTGAAAAAAATAAAAAACGTAATAAGGATTCCATACGGTGACTCAATAAAGATCTGACTATGAGTCCTTACTAAGGTCCTGATATCCACGCTGCGTTATATGACTTACTAGGACCCGATAGTATTACCTTATTGGGACCTGATATCCAAATGAGGTTAACCTCATTCATCAGGATCATGGGATAAATTTCTAGTCGGGTAAATCGTGCGTGTGCATACGACGCTAAGATGCGATGCGAAAATCTCCATGATACGGCCATGTCACTTTTCACGTTCTCGTCAGGAGCACAGGGAAAGATGACAAATGGGTCTAACGAACCCGCGATCCCCATCCTACTTCCCGGCCGCTCGATCTTCGAGAAGCAAGGGGCCGACCGAAAGGTTATGTATGGTAAGATGTAATTCGCATCTCCGATGCTCGACCTTTTTGAGGATGGAAGAAATAAAAGCCCCTCCGAATTGAATTTTCGTAATAACTTTTGCCTCGCTCGTGGGGAAGGGCCATTCGCGCGGAGACTGGGGTATCTTTTAATTTCTTTACGGTTACAATGTTTTCCCGAGACATGAAACATGTTTAACGCGAGTACGATGAATGACGAGTTCCAAACACCGATACCTGTCACTTGAGACTCACATGGTAATGTGCAAAGATACGCTGGCGAGCGTGAAGCTAACGGCCACTTTCTCAGCACGTAAGTTCAAGGTGGTAAAAGTGAAAAATGGACAGGTAGAAAGAGAAACCGTGAAAATAAATAGCCCTCAAAAGTAGTCACAGGCCTCTTCCGATCACACGCCTCCGCCGTTTACTCAATGAACAGCGTCGGCGGGACTGAGAAATCGACGTGAAGGATGCTTTTAACACGAGGATGGATCAATGAGCGCTTACGGTTATGCATATCCGGCGACACGACGTAAATACCGGGTGAAAAATAGCAGCGGGAAAATGACCGGGAAAGGCGCAAGGGGAAGGGTATCAATCTCAAGGGTGATTACGTCAATGACGCGAGCACAAGGAGAGAGGCGTAAACGTGTGTAACTCTCTCTCCGTGTAAGCCTTATATCCACGACGCAGAGACCCGGAGACCGACCTGTATGTGCGTCGTCGTTCCTTTTGCCGCATGAATTCTTTGACGTACTTCAACGAAGCGCGACGCGTGCGGAACGGCGTACCTGCGAATGCATTTCACACGGACGACGGCTGATCTTACGCGTACGTGCGCATTCAAGAATCCTCTATGGGCAGTTTGAGAAGCGTGAACTGACCTTTCGAACGACGAGGAACAGGTTCTAAAAATATCAGTCGTGTTTCTTTTTCTTTTTCTTTTTTTTTAGTATTCTCAACTAGTAGAATTTTATCTCGCGAGCGAAAGCAAATTAGAGCTCAAAGTTACACAAACGCAGGTAAAAAAGATTCTGTGCGTGCGTGTGTGTGTGTGTGTGTGTGTCTTCTTTCCCGGCCATTTTCAACAGAATTCTAATTTAAGGCTTGATTGTCAAATGATCAATGTTTCATAAAAGTAAAAGAATAGAAAATTCGCGATGGTGATGGTCGAGGGGAGTCCTCGTTAATAGGCAATCGATATCAAGTGTGTGTTTCATGGTTATTATTATTTAAATAACATAAGATACCTCTTTCATAACGATTTATTCTTCTTTGTATAATAAGACGTATAATGCTTCATCGCGAGCTGTTACCTCATCGTGGATAGACACAGAGGATAGTAAGAGAGCGTTAATGCCGCTTGCGTGTGCGCGCAATTAAAGCCTCGTTCAACGAAGAAAATGACGGAAAGTTCAGAGGGCAGCATGCGTCGATTTTTACGCGCGATCACCGCCGAAGTAAAAATACTTTCGTTAGCGCGAATAGAAAGGAGGATATTATCGAGATACGAAAGCGATAGCACGCCGAATCAGTATTACTGGTGATTAATTTTAACTGTGTGGCTCGCTGAATTCTCTCCTCTTATCTTTACCGTAACATCAAGATTCAGAGAGACGCAGATAGAAAGTAATCAAACCGGCAAATACTACGGCTGAGATGAATCAACGCTAGCGTGAAACCGGATCTTCGTCGTTTGTAATGCAAGATACACATTTAAAATAGTCCCAAAACGTATAAATTATCGTACACACGCGCATACAGCAAAATAATTATACACTGGCATCGTAAAATCCTTTGTCGTTAATATTTACACGAGTTATTATCACGATTGGCTCGCGTACGACGAGCGAGAACGTGCGACGTGGGGTTTCTTTTCAGGATATAAAAAAAAGGAACGAGCAGTCCGTAAGATATAACAAAGCAATCGCGAAGGAATAATTATGGACCTAGTCAAGTCTCGCGTGGCGGCTAACAACGCGAAACTTCGTCCGCGACCTTTATCGCTTTCTTCTCTGCCTTCCCCGAAGTGTCTGTGTGCAACGTGAGAAGTTGCAGAAATGTAATGCCTGATATCTCGATTATCACGTCATTATTTTTCTTTTTGTTTTTTAAGAAGCCTCCGCGGCCAGACATTGCGGTTACGAAGGACCGCGCCAGACTGACCGACGACGACGACGACGACGACGACGACGACGCATGTCGTGCATGAATTATTCACGAGCTATCTCGAAACACGCATCTTGCGCACGTTCGCGACGATCGATGGGCCCTCGTCGAGATTCGGTGTCTTACGAGAGCCGTTTTTTCCTTCGGCATTCTTTCTCTCGCCAAGTACCTACGACGACGTGGGAAACGCGTCGTGTCCGCAGCGCTTAGTCGGGAAAATCTATCCCTAAATCTGAAACGTCTCAATCCGCTTATCGCGAGAGCGCAGTCATAAGATTGCGCTACGCCAGTTAGAAATGCCTCAGACGAGAGGCTTATGTAAATTTCCACGATGCTATTTTCAGGTAAGGTTAGCAGCTAGTAAGGTCGCGAATGTCGCTTCGGAGGGCCGGCTGGTTCCTCTGGTGACCGAAATAACGCGAAACACAACACGAAATAACACGGAAAACGATTGCGAAACGATCGAAAGTGTCTTTGATTCTCGGAGGATATTATCTAACTTGCGAAAATAATTTGTAAAAAAGGAATTAGCTGTTTAGTCAGAAAAACGGCGGCATTTTATCACCCTCTGCTGATTACCGTTTATGAGACACGCGCTGATGTTCTTCGCAAAATACGTATTTTTGTTAGACCTCACGCGTGCAGAGAAAGAGCCACATAATCCTGACGGCACAGTACGGGATAAATTTAATTAAGGCGGGTTCTCCAGTGAAAAAGGAGACATCGGCAATTGCCGCGGTAATCATTATTATTATTTCGTCCCGGCGTAAAAGGCATCGTAATGAACAGCACCTTAAAGTCGCGACCGTTGAGTCACTTATTTAAGCTCTCACCCCGCCTGCACCTGTTACGAAATCCCGGATGCACTCCATGAAAATATGCAAAGCCAGCGGACAAGGATTACGCTCATCAGACCTCATTGTACGATTCTGCCTGCCAAATTTTCTGCTGCACTTCTGCACCGTTCTTTCGTGAGAGAGCAACTCGACCAACAAATACCAACGAGGTCGCTACATTGCTGCACTACAAATTCAATGTACAATTCGCTTCGCGCACGTAAATATATATCGTAACTTGGCGAAAATTAATCACAGTCGTAATAAAACGCGTGACAAACGCGCGCGCGTGTTCAGTCGAGCTCTAAGTAAGATTGCACGAGGTTGGAGAAATATTGCCATCAAAGAGACATAAAAAACGACATTTTTAGCTAACAATTAGCTAATAATGATAAGTTTTGACAATACGTTCATCAACAAGCAAGATGTGCAAGAATATTCGTAAAAGGATTTCTACGTGACTCACTGAAAGTCACCCACTCAAAGAGACTGATATGGACGAGCGTCTATCTCTGCGTCTTCGTACAAATTGAAGTGCCGATCACTCTACTCTTACTATACGCCGTCCTCTCGAACAGGTTTCCTTACTCTCGTGTTGATCGCGAAGGTGCGGGATGCGTGCGAACAAACGACTAGATGAGAACGAGCCGATAAGGACGAAGGTGTACAGGACGTCTCAGAAGCACCGTGCTCCTTCGCGACCGCGTGCTCTTTTCTAATTATTAAAAAAAACAAGTTCGTCCTTACGATTCTCTTCACGAACTTTGAGCAAGAACAATCGACCGATGAGTGTCGTAAGACGGGACCGGGAACGAGAAACGGGACCAATTAGCAAGTTTCGGAACGCGATCCAATCTCGAATTGCGCAAGGCCGCTCATTGTTCGCGCTCGCCCGAAATGTCCGAGATCGAAATATAGCTCAGGGTTACATATCTCGAACGAAACTCTTGAGAAAAACTCGGCAAATCAATGGGCGAGCAAATAACGATGTCCGAGGCAAACATACGCGAAGAGCTACGTTGAAAATAACTGTTCAATTATTCAATTATTCAAGTGGACAATCCAACCCGCCAGGAAAAAAGATACGACACAAAAAAAGGTACACGACACCCGGTTCTAACGATAAGAAATGTAATCAATGATTCTGAAATTATTCGGATAAGTAAATCCCATTCGCGACAAGCCGGAGTCGTTGAAACGACAATTAGCGAGATCCTGGCAATTCGGCCGACCCGGGCGGTCATAGATCGATTATCATCCGCGGGAATTTGCAAGTGCTCGTGAAGTGCGAGCATCTCGGGGGGGGGGGGGGGGAATGACGAATCGCAACAGGTTAATTAACTTCGAAAGGAAAATCTCCGCCGCGCTAGGTTATTTATCGTGTGTCTGGCAAATGACGCTAAATGACACCGGGCTCTCGGTTCGGGCGAGTTTACCGTAAGATCGACGGCGGAGAAAGTGCGCGACTGAAACGATATTCCGCGTTTATATTATCTCGCTCTCGGAGAGCGACCATCTCGAGAGAGCGACTATCGAGAGAAGCCGCGGAACCATAATGAGAGCGACGTGCGTCCGTGATATTATCCGGCGGAGAAAATGCGTGTATATCCGGCTATTATCCACTCACACACACACAGAGCCCCGTGACTCTTTGTTAGTGAAATTTACGAACGACCGCGAATCCCGTTCAAGGTAGACCGCCTCTCGGGGGCCCCGAGGAGCAGGTCATCGGCGAATCTCTTACAAGTCTCCGTCCGGCTTCTTCTCGCCGCATCGAGTGATACTTAAAAGGGTACAATGACGCGTCTTAAAACACGACGGTCGGCCGGCCGAACGTGCTAACTTGCTTTTTAGCGACGCGACCGTTAACGCGTGTTAACAAGCCTGAAACTCGATATATACGGCCGCGGCGTGTTGCGATTGCCGATGCGGGACATATTGAAAGCCGCAAACACTACGTAATTGAAGATAATACCGTAAAGGTGCGACAAAGTGCAGTTGTAGTACAACAAAATGTACAATTGTACGGAGCGGGTAATCCCGCGGGGACGTTTATGTTCGCGTCAGGCTGCTTTATCGCCACGCACCTCAATTTGGTAGCCACGGCGGCTCGAACGAGCGGTTAATAAACCGCGGCCGAATTTACTACCAGACCAGGCAAAGCAATTCGAGGAGTTATTTAATGTTATCTTGAATCTATACGACGCAAAACTGGACACGCGGCGAAGGCGCATTGCGATTGTCGCGCGTATGTAAAATAGATTCGACCCGCGATAATCTCGTCAGCAATGGTACAATACGGGGCATCGAGTTACGCTTTATCGACGATCTTGGCGCAACGTATGTCCCTCCCCCTCTCTCTCCCTCTTGTTCGCTCTTTCGAAACGTACTTGTGTAATTTTTACCGGTAAAAGTTTTCATCATCGCTCGCGCGAAAATCTCTTTTCTTGGGAATGTAATGTTTATCTCTCTTTTCTCTAGATAAGAATTTTAATTTTTAAACATCCGGAGGGTAAAAGAAATGTATATATAGCCATTGATATTGTCCATGACGCATATAATATAAAGTATATAGAAAGGATAAAAATATGTATAAAATAATAATCGCACTATACTTGATACTCTCTTTGCTTCATTTCCAAAGAGATGTTTTGTCAGTTTCAACAAAATTTTAGTTTGGAGTCAAGATGTTTAATTTCAACGGCTCGTGGATTAATTAAGAAAAAAGTCCAAGTTTTGGTTCTATATTAACCCTACAAGTTTTGCAGGGTCGAAATTGAAGAACCAACGAAAAATCACGAAATGTATAAAAAAGATTACTCAGTGCTATTTTGTGGCTATGACGGAATCATTGACTATGAATTCATGAGCAAATTATTCGACTGTTCGGATTAATATTGTTGTGTGTTCAGTGAGAAAGGAAAAAAAAATATACCGATTAATTAATAAATAATCAGAGCTTTACAAAACTATAGCCATCAAGTTACAAGCTACAATTTGTCAATTGATAACTCGGCGAAACTTCCGAAAGCGGCTCCATGCTCCGATTTCAACCAAACTTAGTGAAAAGCTATATTATAAGTTAAAATGGAAGGTTATAAAAGGATTTTTGGCGACTCAAACGTTAAGTGGTTTTTTAAACAATTTTAAGTTGATCAGTACTTTTATTTTCATGTTTTATGTCCACGCATTAAAACTTAAACGCGCAATTAATTAATTAACGCAATCGGCGGCAACAAATAAAAAAAAATACCAAAAAGATTTTTTACAACTCAATATATTGGCGGAGGCAGAAAGGAGACATTGGAAGTAAGAGGGAATACGCGTAGCGCGCCGTGTTAAACGCACTTGCAATTTACGCATTTACGAAACTTTTTTGGTCAGTGCAGCACGCATCTGATCTAACACTGAAGTCTCAAGTACGTTTATAGCAGGGCGCGCTACGCGCGCCCCCCGCACCCCGCCCACCCTCGTACCACAAGTACACTAGGAAAAATATATTGTTGCGCGAACCAAAATTCTGTTGCAACGACAAAATAATTTGGTTAAAATATGCCCAACAAAACTGTTTAGTTCCTGTAAACAAATATCTTGTTTGATTACGATTTGTTCGTATATAACGTAATACTTTTGTTGTAGCAACCAAAAAGCTTTAACCGTATGAATTTTGTTAAAAATACTATAATTTTTTCTTAATATATAAAATCTAAATTTTAGTGCACAGAAAGACAAAATAGTATCCATTGGGCTTTATTTTGGTTTATGTAAAATAATATTTCGTTATTATGTAATTTTTACGGATAAAATAATTAAAATGCCCAATTTTTATATACGAAGTCTAAGAACAAAATCATTTGGTCCAAAGACCAAAGCAGAAAAATATATTTAGTTGAGACAACTAAATATTTTGTTATATAAAACAAGATATTTGGTTGCTATTAAAAAACGCCTCGACTAAACGGTTTGGTTAGAGATACTAAATTTTTTTTCCTAGTGTATGCAGAGTGCACGAATGCACATACTAGTGTATGTGAATAGCACTACGCACGCGATTGTTGACTACGCTTTTTTGTTAACTTTGAATCGTAGACATAAAATAGATATAAAATATGATAAAAATACTGCTCAACTTAAAATTGCTAAAAAAAAAAAAACCACTTAACGTTTGAGTCGCCTGTATAAAAATCCTTTTATAACCTTCCATTCTAACCTATAACACAGCTTTTCACCAAGTTCGCTTGAAATCGGAGCACAACCGCTTTCGGAATAACAGCCCCGATAACTCCTTATTCTCGGGAATAAATTTGACATATTTACTATCGACCTCTACCCCATATTGTACCATTGCTGATTTATGTCGATCAATGTCGGAAGCCTCCCATATAACAAATGATTTGACATACCTGATAATACGTGATGCATCGCTGCTCGCGTCTCGGTGTCCCGCTTCCTTCGTCCTTCCCGAGCCAGCATCCTGCCTCCTGCTTGTTCTCCGTCGTGACACTGACCCTCCGCATAGACACAATTCGATCGACGAAGAAACGTGTATCGACGCGATGCCGACGACAGCTCGATTCGCGATATCGCACGAGCCGGTATATATCGCGAAATCACGCGAGACGGGAATAACGAACGGCGAATAACGAACATGCCCCGTGACATGCGGATCGCTCGTCGGCTCGGATCAAACTGGAAACAATCGGAAGATCACGCGACACACGCGAGTACATTCGACCGCCTTGAAGGTGCGCGGTGTTTTCGAAGCGATGTGTTGATTGTTTTGATCGCTCGGTCAGCCAGTGGTGGGGCCGGGGGGGGGGGGGCGGCACGTAAGAACGCAGCGCTTTTTGTCCATTGCTCCGATATTCGCGTACATTCCCTCGTAAACAAGCGTTGTATTACGTCACGATTCTCGACAACGTACATCTTCGTACGTTGATACAGTGCGGTGTTATTACGACGTACATGTGCGTATGTGTGTGTTCTTCGTGCGCGTCGATCGTTGTGACCGTCGTCGAGTGATTCACAATTAGCACGTTGACTGATGAGATATTCTCGATCGGACTCTCGCGGACTCTTAATTAACACGCGTTTCTTTCGATCGAATCCTCGTTCACGTGAGCGTTAACGTCAGTGTCAGCGCCACACAACGGAGTAGCCGAGGGCCAGGATACTAAATCCAGAAAGCCAGGATGATGAAGGATGCAGGACAAAGGGGACGCGGTCGGCGATACATCATGTATTCCCAGAAGTGTCAAATCGTTTATTACACATGAGGCTTTCTATTTTAATGGACGTTTGATGGATTTGTCGAGAACAGAGGCATGCCTAAAGCGAAATTTAGACCGAAATTCACAGTCGGTCGTTATTTTACAAATAATTAGCTTAATGAATGTCTAATTATTCGTCCATCTCTACTTGTGTTTATTTTAACATTAATCCTTTCATGTATTTTAACGCTGATCCAAATTGCGGCCGAATTGCGGCCCATCAATATGAATCCCTATTGTTTAATACACAACTGCAACTGATGTACTTTTGCAACTTTTATTTACCAATAAAATAAGATGAATAAAGAGATTATAAATATTTTTCACCTTTTCATCCATTCATTAGTTCTTATTAAATTTTTAAAAGTTTGCTTATCGTCTTTATTCCTAAATAAGGTAGTACCCAAAAAGTAAGTACCTAAATAAATTAAGTAATTAATTTGCTTTACTTAGTAAAACATCAAAATTAAAGATTGGATGCAAATAGGTTTAGATAATTGGACGTTAAACACAATCCCGGAATAAGACTTTCTCTAAGTCTGTACAACATTACAATTCGAGATTCTCCATCCGTTTCTTAAAATTCGACAGAATTTGCAAAATTAATGTAGAAACAAAATTTCGATTCGGAATAAAGACGAATAAAGAAGATCTTAGCAGCGGGGGATACCGATGGCGTTCGAGCGAATGTAGTTATCAAACACCGGATGTCTTTTTCTTTTTTGCTTGTGACAAACAATCGAAGCTTTCTTCCTAGCGAAGGCGACGAGGCGTGCAGGAAATTACGGAGACGCCGCGCCGGCCGAAGTTAAGGTAACGTCTAACCCGTGACGGACGCTAATGAGTTTGCGGTCAGGTTCTAAACCTATGGTAGGTCACACGGAACGTGAAAGTGCACCGCAAACCGCGTCGTCGCTGTCTCAGAACACGGCACGAAATAACAAACCGAATACGAGCGGAAATTTATTTGTTATTGCATCCATCTAAATCCCGACAAGATTCTACAGCGATCCCTCCCCCCCCCTCCCGTCTTCGGGCAGTGTTAAATCAAACTTATCGTGAAGGATTCTGCAAGATGGTATCGAGCAATTTTCGAGGCGTCGCGACATCCGATTATCCTGTCGCCATTGAGCGTATCTACTTTCCGCTCAATCTCGAGAGATCCGCATCAAGATGGGTGGTGCTCCACCCACTCCACGCGATTCGAATCGCCGCCCTGTACTTCTGAAATAAGCTTCGGCTGTGATTGGAGATCGCAATTAACGATAATTGCCCTATTGGCTGTGTGGTACCTACTAAGCGCTTTTACTCAGCGCCCCTTAAGGCTGAGAGAGAGAGAGAGAGAGAGAGAGAGAGAGAGAGAGAGAGAGAGAGAGGGCTGTGCTTAATTGCAATTATAAATCTAGATCGGCACCGCGACGTCTGTTTAATTACTCTGCCACTGTTTACGCTCTGTAATTGATACCTCCGCGCATTTTGTTTGCCGAGCACTCGGCGATAATGGATTTAGCGGGATAGCTTAAAAGATTAATACTTCCAATCAGGCAACGAGCGTATCTGTTGCGCGGTAATTTCGATCGGTGCAGCAGCCGACTTATCGTGGTCGTCGTCGACGAAAGCGTAAAAGAAGAAACTAACGCGAGAGTGATTAACGCGCGCGTTTTGCATATCCGCTCGGGATTTCTTCGCCAATCGTCGATAATCGCGAGCAATCGAACGAGTAACGCGAGTCAATTCACGACGCGCTTGGGGGAAGCAATTTCACAAAGATGAACAATCCGATGCGATATGTTCTCTAAGCCGGTGAACGCCTCGAGTTGAAGCATCACGAGAGGTCTCAAGACCTCGTTCCTTCGATCAATCATCTGACGCGAACCGTCAGAAAGACACCGACAGATACGAGTCTAATGAGATAGACAGCGAGTCGATCAGTCAGCAAACACATATATTCGTGTTCGTGTTTCCTATACGAAAACTCTCGCTTAATAGTTTCATTACGTCGACTCGACGGTTTCTACCTCGCGCGGGACCCGCGTCGCACGATTTCACGTCGGCAGTTTGAACTCAGGCTGGGCTAAAGGTCGCGTATCGGATACATGCCCCGTTGAAACGCCTTGCGTTTCACAGCCCAGCCAAAAATAGCGAGCGAGCGAGCGAGCGAGCGAGCGAGCATCGGCACCGCCAGCGGCAAGACGGCGAATCGAGGCTATTGTATTACCCGCGATGCCGATTGCCTGCAAATCGACCTGCTGCTCGTGCGGGGATAAACGCTGGAGTAAACGGGACGGGAACGCAGCACAAGTTCGTGACGCGTCGCCATAGCCGTCGACGATACTCAACCCGAAATTGAAAGCAACGATATGATATCGCGGCGATCAGGCGCAGAATAGATCACGAAATGCGAATGGAGATGCTATTTCTGGAATGCTGCTTTCCACAGTCATCGGCGATGAGCTGATGGATTCTCGTACGTTAAAGCGGAAGTCGAATTTTCAAAAAAAGTTTCTTGACAAAATCGAGCTCGAGTTCTCCTTAACGGCGGATATCATTGTTTCTCTGCAGATTTTAATACTGCGCATCTTTGTGCGCGAGCCCCTGGCTGAACCTGAAGTTTTTATCGAGGTGATGTTGGTGCACGGTAGTCGATCTCGATTCGATTTTTCGAAAGATCGATCTTTTTTCTCTAAAAATTGATTTTAAGTCGATCTTTCTCTGTTCTACCTTTGTACAAATCGAATTTTCAACAGAGAATCGTTTCTCGACCCGTTGATATGCTTATTCATTTGGGAAATCGATTGGGATTTAGATTTTGAACTATTTCGAGTTATTTCGATTTCAGATCGATGCAAAACTCGATTTTCTCTAAAAAAAAAATCCCTCACCACTAACTAAGGAATATCTGCAAAGTGTGTGTCTCCAATTTCGACGAAACTTGGCATATTTGTAGAGTAGCCAAAAATAAGAGACTTATAGGTATTTTTTTATCGGTAATGACTCAGATTTAAGGGGCGAAACTGTCCCTCAAAATTCTATCCCCTTTATGCTATTTCGATAATTATTGCAGATAGGAAAAAACTATTTAAACAAAAATTGCACGGTCTTTTATGCCGTACATGGGATGAAACTTTGAGGGCAGTTTCACCGCTTAAACCTGAGCCATTGCCGATGAAGAAAAATATCCATCTCTTATTTTTAGCTACTCTATAAATATGCCAAGTTTCGTCGAAATCGGAGACACACATTTCGCGGATATTCCTTGTAAGTGATATCCGCGCGAAAACAATCTTAGAGTGTACATTTCTCATCGACTCTCACGATCCTCAGGAGACCCCGAGAAGGTCCACATCGGATCATTTCACCCGTTTGTTCACGCGGAGGTGTCCCTCACGGAAAAGCTATATACTTTTCCATTTCCGTCCAGTTGTTCACGCAGAAAAACACAACGGGAAAGAGGAGCAAATGGACTAATCGGCGACGGATCCAAAGTCTCATCGGCAATATCCGCGACCCTCGTGAAAGTCAACGCGCGCACGCGCGCGCGCCTTAATATCCGGCCCCGACGGGAGCTTTTTTCCTCTTGCCGCCCGCGAAGCACTTTGATTACGTTTCCTGCACGTAACGTTACGACTCGTGTGAGACGAGATATTACGCAAACGCCGTCGTAGAAAGTCAAACGATTAAGAACGAAGCCCTCTCCGCGCGGCCGGCCGACCGCTCGCGAGCAGGAGAGTGAATCGTTCCGTGGGGATTTCCTGTTGTGCACGCGCGTTCAGGTGCTGCACACGCACACGCACACAGGCACCCACGACGGCGGCGAATCGCGAACGCATCGTCGCACGGGGAAATTCGCCGGCGCTCTCTCTCTCTCTCTCTCTCTCTCTCTCTTCCTCGAGAGAAAGAGGGGACACGCGACCGGAGGAGAGCGAACGACGCCGCGCCGGCTTAAGCGAATTATCGCGCGACGACGAAGGAGGAAGCCGAAGACGCGCGTCTCGAGAGCGACGAGCCTCTTCCATCTGCCGCCACCTCCTTCTCTTCCGTCCGGGAGGAACTCGACTTCCGTCGAGATTCAATAACGTCGCGCGCGAGACCAGAGACAGGCAGACACGGTCGATCGGCCGTAAATCTGCCGCGCAAAGAGCGCGCGCATTAGACTTATCATTCTCGCGTTACGACCCGCGGCGTAAAGCCCCGGATTTTATTTACGGCGACGTGAGGCATTAGACCGGTTGATTAACAGGAGTCGGAAGACGCGGTAACGACTCGCGCACCAAGCAGAAGGAGAGGAAAGAAAAGCCGGCGATGTGTACACGTTTACGCGCGTTTTCGTGTGAAATATTGCCGGCTGTCTTTTACGGAAACGCGGAGCGATTCCCCGCCGCGGCATGGACGGCCGTGTATCTCTCGAGGATCGGGATTCAGAAGAACGGGAATAGTTCTCAGGTTCGCCTGTGAGAGCGCGACTCTTGGGAGAGACGGCGACACGTTGTCAACGAGACACCGAGATAGCCGAGGGTTTTAAATTCGGCTGATAATTATATCTTAATGTCGGCAAAACACCCCTCTTCCCGCCTCTCTCTCTCTCTCTCTCTCTCTCTCTGTCGGCTCTGTCGCATCGCAAAAATAACGCGGGGCGTTAAACATCGCGGGGATAGTGGTGAGCCGCGTTAAGAGAACCGAGCGAGAGCTTGGAGCGCGAACGGAACGATCGCGAGATAAAATCTCGAAGATACGCGCAAGGTAAACTAATTTCAGATTAGGTATCCATTCGCGCGGCAATAAAACCAGCGCCGATCGTCGCGGCTGGTACCGATACCTGTCCCCGCGAGCATAAACACGATAAGACACGACGCCACTCGGAAAAGCAATAAAAGCGGCGCGCGCCTCCCTGCGCGATCTCGCGTCTCGGATGACCGCTGAGGATATAAAAGTCCGCGCCGCGAGCATCTCCGAAGATCGGCCGTCGATTTTTACAGGGAAGAATCGGCGGGAACGTGTGGTCGCGCGCGCGCGATAGCGTACAGCTACAGAGACAGAGGCAACAAGGAGGCAGCAGAAAGAGAAGAGCGAGAAAGAGAAAGGAGAAAGAATTCGAGAGCGAGCTCGCGAGGATCGCGCGGAATCCGCGCGCTCTTATCGGCTATCGACGACTAGCCTCGGAGATGCCGCGCTGGATCTCCAGCGACGGCCGGTGAAACGGCAGGCAAATTACTCGCTAAGTACGGGCTACCAGTCGCGCGCGACGCGTCGGCTGTTCCCTTATCGCAACTCGTTAGTCCCTGCTCGTGTTAAATTCCGCTACATTTTGCGCTTTTCGATGCCTCGCGGCGACTGCGAGGACGCAGCACAGGACGCGCTGACAGGCGAGAACGCCGTTCTCTCACGCGCGAGAGGTCGGCGAGCGCGGCGACTAACTCCGCGGATCCGTCGCGCGCTTAATGCCACGGCCTTGCGATTCGATGTTATCATCGCAACTGAAACTAGGTATGCGCGCACGTATCCGTTTATACGGGGTGTCCCTAGGCTTGCCGAGTCCAAAAGTCCGCGTAATAAAATAAAATTACCGGACATTTCTTGGTTGGTAACAAACCCAAAGCGAACTAAACCGGACAGAAATAATGATCATGACGTTACATCGAATGCAAAATATGACAAGAATTTATTTACAATATTAATCTCCAAACAATTTTATAAACAAGGTTTGATTGAATGAAAATAATAAACTATTACTTTTTTAATATATATGGAATGATAAATCGGCAGGTCATCTACTAGATGGCTTTTCGTGGCGCTCGATCGTTTGTAGGCGCTTGAAACGGAAAAACGTTGCTAAAATCTGAACTCTCATTCCATTGTTTGGATATAACTTAAAAGCCGGACATATGACGTCCGGTTTGACTTATTAACCGGACACTGGACAAGATTTCTGAAAACCGGACAGTTGGCAACCCTACACTAGGAAAAAGAATTTAGTATCTCTAACCAAACCGTTTAGTTGAGGCGTTTTTTAATAGCAACCAAATATCTTGTTTTATATAACAAAATATTTAGTTGTCTCAACTAAATATATTTTTCTGCTTTGGTCTCTGGACCAAATGATTTTGTTCTTAGACTTCGTATATAAAAATTGGGCATTTTAGTTATTTTATCCGTAAAAATTACATAATAATGAAATATTATTTTACATAAACCAAAATAATGCCCAATGGATACTATTTGGTCTTTCTGTGCACTAAAATTTAGATTTTATATATTAAGAAAAAATTATAGTATTTTTAACAAAATTCATACGGTTAAAGCTTTTTGGTTGCTATAACAAAAGTATTACGTTATATACGAACAAATCGTAATCAAACAAGATATTTGTTTACAGGAACTAAACAGTTTTGTTGGGCATATTTTAACCAAATTATTTTGTCGTTACAACAAAATTTTGGTTCACGCAACAATACATTTTTCCTAGTGTAGATGTCCTGGAGCCGCTCTGCTCGCCGGGATCACCACGCGCGTTTGCATCGGCCGGATGCAAAAATCATCGCGTAATACGGTGCTTTAGGCCGGTTTCTTTCGACCAAGAACGATATACAATATTTATACGCGGTTACTTTCCGCATTGCGGTTCTTCGCGTCATTGGAACGCTATTTGTCATTGTATTATTTTATATGGCTGTGTGTATGTGTGTGTCTGAAATTAACAGTTATACGAAGAATTTCGTATTTCCGTCTCACCTTCTGCGCTGGGATACTCTTGCATCGCAAACTGACCGTTGTGTCGTGTAAACTCACCTCTTGCAGCTTCTCGTGGTGTCCTCGTCGTCAGCCGGTGCCCCCGCGCCCGAATCCTGAAAAGTGACGAAGGAATTCTTATGTAAAATCGTTGTACGAACAAAGGCACGGACGGAAAACTCGCAGCTCGGGAATCGCGAAAGTTTCATCGGGAGATCAAAGCGCCGCGATCACAAATCGCGTCTCTCGTTGCGCAATCAGCGCCGATTCCTCGCGAGTTCCTGCCTGCGCAATTAATAATTAACAAAGCGGAACCGTGGCGCTTCCTCTTTCACCCTACTACCACGAGCGACCTCCGCCGCGAAACGAAAAGCGCCGAACGCGCGCGGCATTAATAATTCGCGGTGAAAGCGCGAGACAAAGGCTCTCGCTGCCGCGGAATTACATCGATACCCGACTCCGCGACGGGGGAACACGAACAAGCCTTTATTCGTCCCTCTCCGAAGATAATTGAGGCGTCGTGACAACCGCGGTGAACGGCACGGTACGCTGGAAAACGCACTCGGCGCCCGGAAACAATGCGTGTCTGCGAGCTACTGAATAAAATTGCGGCCGCGGACGCTCAATTTCGAAAGTTTATTACAGACGGCTGACGAAAGTCCGAGCTGCAAGCAAAGCCAGCAGCTCAAAGCAGGAAGGTAAAGACACGGGGGCTGACGGCGCTTCCGCGGTTTTAATCCTCGACCATTGCGGTCCCCCCAATCGTTAGGAGGACTGGAGGGTCACAGATTATTGAAAAATCGTGCTTGTTTTTAATATTTTCTGACGAACTGAATAAATGTATAAGAATGAAAATTTTAGATATATTTACATATAACATGTGAAGAGTAAAAAGATTTTGTTTATTAACAAATACTCATATAAATATACGTCCACTTAAGTTTTAAACGCGTTTTTCTCGAAATTTTATTGTTCAACTTTTTGCAATGATTTCTCCGAAACTGAGCTTCGTATCGATTTGAAATTTTAAAGTAATAATATTTGTTCACCTGGCTCTCACCGTGAACAATTACGTCAAAATATTTCATTTCGAGATATTAATTTTTTTATTGTAAAAGAACTGAAAAATTTGGATTTTTTCCTAATAATAGCTGCCATTTTGTTAATTTTATTCGATCTTTTTTTGTAATGGTTCACCGGATAATGATAAGCCTCCTCAAGATTTCTAGCTAAAATTCGCTCTGATCGGACCATCGAGAGTCGAGATATTACTGCAAAAACGACTTGAAAAAAAAAAAAAAAGGAGAGTATGTTTCAGATATATATATATATATTGTATATTTATACGAGTATTTGTTAATAAACAAAATTTTTCTACTCTTCATATGTCGCATAAATATACCTAAAATTTTCATTCTTGCACATTTATTCAGTTTGTCACAAAATATTATCGAAAACAAGCACAATTTTTCAGCAATCTAACTCTCCAGTCCTCTTAATAAACCGGCGGAAAAGACGCGGCTTGTCCTACAGCCTCTTAATCGCCCCGCCTCCAATTACGAAACCGAATGCAGCAAAGAATATAATAGTAGAATGACAAAACAAATTAAATCACTCGTTCAGTAGGTGAACGAGCCGAAAATGTGACGCGACTGGAGGTACTTTTGGAATTGCTCTCTACCTTCGAGAGAAATCACCGAACGAGCGTCAATTCGACTGCGCACCTAACAATAATGAACAGACTCGACTAGTCGTCAGACGAGTCAACGAGTTCACGACGGATACAGTTTATACGCGTGTTTACGCATCGACGCACTTACAAATGTTGTTAATCTTGCCTATCGACGCGCGTTCGTACACGTTACGGCGGAATTTATACAGCCTCGCCTCGCCCCCCGCTCCTCCGCTCGCTCTCACGTCCGGCCAATAACGCAGCGAGACATTTCCACGCGTCATTTGGCCGCATGTAGGCTTCCCGCGTCACGGAACGGTGGCTCTTTTATTAATAAAGTGCATCGTAAATAACAAGGATACGAGCAACTCGAATCCCCCACGGAGCATCACGCAGAAAACGAACCCTCAAAATCAATAGGCGAGCATTGCACACACAGCGCGCTCGAGGCCACCCTTTCTCTTCATCGCGCTAAAAAATGCAACCGGCCCCCTCCTCTCCGTAAGTGCACTTCGCTGTATGTAAAGTGTACGATAGGGCAACTCCCCCCTCCACCTCTCTCTCTCTCTCTCTCTCTCTCTCTCTCTCTCTCTCTCTCTCTCTCTCTCTCTCGGTCTCGGTCCCTTAAAACCGAGGATGCTCGACAAAGTGAATTGTTCTCGAGCATCTTCGGCGTGCCGTGCCTAAGGTGTCGAAGCTAAAAATAATTCACGACCCGCGCCGCGCGAGCGACGAGAGTCCGTAAGTCGCGTAAATTAAACGCGAATCGCGATCGTTTTATAAATAATGCGGACAAGTGTGCCATTGCTTTATTTGCTTCAACGACTTCTGATCGAGTCCGCTCGCGCAACTTAAACGTCCGCTTTCGCACATCCGTTTTCTTTTGTATAAAAGGATCTTTCGCCGCGCGCACGCCACGCTGTAAACGAGACAAAGTACTTTAACTGCGCGGAGAGAGAAACTCGAGAGAGGTATAACGTTCGCGATATAAATTTAAATATTAAACTTTGAAGGGGATACTCGAAGCGCGCGCGCATCGCGACTCGAGGCATTGTTAGACAAGGATGAAATATGCAAAAGACAATATCCCGCAATTATCCCCGTAGAAGATACTCCCCCAGAGAACATACCGCCGCCGTTTAAGAAAATTGATCGTGCGAGCGCATAAAACAGCGCGCGCTATTAGCGGCGCAGTGCAATTTTCCAATGCTGCCTTAGCGCGCTTCGGCTTAAAATAGAACCTTTCATTTGCTGAAAAGAAGATTGCGGCTGACCGACGGTAAAGAGAGAGAGAGAGAGAGAGAGGGGTGAGAGCAGCAAGGAGAAGGGAGTAGAGGTTCTGTAGCTTTTTAATTGCGGCTTTCAAGGCGAACTCTGAATGCAGCGCAGCATCGCGCGATGCAAAGTCGAGAGTGAAAACCCACCGTCGCGCCGCGATCGTCGTAAGCGCTTTTAACCCGCAGATTCGATTTTCTAGCTTAAAATAGCGGACAAGTAGCCGTCAATTTGCGAACTGTGTCGGATGAAACAGCGAGAACCAACCGCGCGGTTATTTCACCGCGAACCGAATGGGATCGAACGGGCGCTGGGCGAGAAGATTTCAGCAGCTCTCTCAAAATGGAGCGGAGCACGAAAAGCTGCCGCTTAAAAAGAAACGACCCGAGGATACGAGAATACCGCTAATGTTGTCGTCATGTGGTCGTAAGGAAACCCCACGAAAGATCTGTACAAATTCAGCAGGAGAGTGGGGCGTCTAAAAGCGCAAGGTAAATTTTTACGAGGCAGAGAGTCGCCTTTGGAGGAAAGCGAGTGCTCGGAAAACTCAGCCGTTGGATGTCAGCAGAAAAGCAGGGTTTCCTCGCTCGTAAATCGCGGAAAATATAATATACTTCCTCGGTGACGTACAAGCGTACGGGTTTAAGACGTACGCGAGCGTTGCATCACGACACGTGACCTTTCCAGCACGCTTCCCACCCATCTTCACTTTTACTCACAATAAACAAGGGGAACACACAGGTTCCAGATACATTCGAGCCGCCGTGTATACAGGGTGCTCCGGAATACCGCGGAATACCTACTCTGAACGCTCTCCCCGCGAAGGGCGCGCGCCCAAGCGCTGCTGTGGAAGATCGACGCTCTCGCGGAGCGAATCCGGAGATGACGTTGCGGCGCAACCGCGTTACCGTGTGCGTCCCGACTCTCTTGCAGAGCACAATTTGAAACAATCGCAATAGTCGTCGAGATCGCCAATCGCGCAAGAACCGGCAGCCGAAGATTCAGGCTACCGCGCGGGATGAGATCATGCAGACCTGACTGGTTCGAGCTATTCGCGTATCTAAAACACGCTGCAGCACGACAGACGGATCACTCGGAGCTCTATTTCGGGTCGTAATTGCACGCGGAAGACGCGCGACCGACGAAACGCGGATACGAGATTCGATCGCTCGCTCGCTCGCCCGCTCGCTCGCTCGCTCGTCGCGCGCGCGCGCGCGCGCGCACGACGTTGTTCGAATCGTCCCACATGAATTACCTACGCATTTCTCCCGGCGTTCACGCGGACGACGCACGCCCCTGTGCAGAAATATACCGGCGCGTGTATGCAATTGGTTTCGCTTTCTCACAACGTATCCATGAGAAATTCCTCGATGACTACCCTCGGGGGAGGAGGGAAGGGAGTGAATTGTACAACCGCAGGAGAATCGTATTGATCGACTTGGAGCGAAATCGGAGATGGCTTGATCGCCACCTTGGTCGCCCGACGAACCCGTATCTTTTCTCCCCTTACATATTCATTGCACGCGTTTAGAAGTCTCGCGTACATTCCTATATAGAAATAATTTTCTCGTCCTCGTTGTGTACGTAAATCTCGGTGTACACGTGAATTGTGTATCAGGGGTGCCGCGGAAAGTCTTTTCGTTCTTCCGTTTCTCTTCGCTTGATTCAAACACTGCCATCTTCCAAGAGTAAGTTCGATCTTAATGAAAGTTGATATACATAATAAAGAAATGTTATTAACCGATCTAGCCTGGAATTTACATTAATTCTGGATTAAAATTAAAAACCCGTACTATAACCACCAACAGGATTGAAGGATTTCAAGTACAAAAAGAACTTTCGGTACCTTTAATATAAAGCTCTACATCTTTTTGTTGCTATCGTGCAACGCTTCAGCGCACGTCAGTCACCTCCGTGACTGATCAGATCGAGCTGCGTTATCTCGATCGGTGGCCATGCGTGGTCATGCCAAAGCTCTTAATGACACCTTCTGCCTTCATTGCAGAATTCAGGGGAATATTCGTGTGTGGCGAAAGGCGTTTTCAGAAAAGACCAGGCGAAATAATGAATCACGCACTGTCGTGAGTGATAAAATTATACACACTTTCTTCGAAGAGATTGTACCGGACGTTTTCTCGAATATACGCGACGTCTGCTTGAAAATTTTCGAGCGAATGTACGACAAATCGAAGTAATAATAATAATAATAATAATAATAATAATAATAATAATAATAATGAGCGATGTTAGCATTATCCAATCTCACAGCCGCGGGGACTTTCACTTTCCGGCAAAGTTCACACACAAAGCATCGCTGGCTGTAATTGCAAATTCGAAATACGTAACGATAATGGCACAACGCAGATATAGCATCGAAAGAAACGGAAAGTAAAACACGATACTTTCGGACGATGCCACTGAGAGGCGCGCATAAATCAGCATCACAACAGTCACGTGTCGATCCATATTAATACTTAATTACATTGTTGCTCAGTTAAGAAGACAAAAAAGCAGCCCGTACGCGCGTCAAACAATGCGTAACAGTCACGCATGGGAATATGCGAAAAACCAAAGTGGTAAGTGCATTTAATTACAGTTGATTACTCTCTCCTCCTCGTATATTTCATAATTAGAAACACACGATTCTTTTCACGAGCTTTAGAATATGCTATCTAAAAAGCAAAAAGAAAAGAAAACGAAAAAAACTGTATCAATTTCTCGTACATGCGCGAGGTTGTTTTCAAGGTTACCTCAATGTTAAGAAATTTTATATTCCCGAGGAAAGTAATTATATTTTTCTCCCTCTTTCGACTTGTTCTCTGACGCGAGTGATTTTCACTCGATTAACCGCTTAATTCTCTTCTATTTTATTCAGCAATATATAGCCGATTGTTGTTATTCTCTTTTTATAACACAACCTTGCGTCTCTCGCCTTGTAACGTGCAATTAAATGCATATGTGATAACTCGCGTGCGTGCTAATATATACGAAATATGCGCGTGTCCGTAATGTCGTGTGTCGTTAAAGTGACTTTCCCCGCTCGATATGACTCGCGTGTTGCTCGGCATGTCGTTATCATGCATCTTGATCACTCTCGAGGAAGAAAAGCATGTGCTTAATTCGGATAACGGTCGTTGTACACCCTCAATTATCCCCGTAAAAACCATACTTATCTCCGCGAGTCGTTCTTCCCCATCAGAACTTAATTCGCCCCATCACGAGTTCGCGGGCGTGACAAATCTCCATTATAGCACTACCACCAGCCCGCAACATTTCCTATACCCACAAGAAAGTTCCACCAACGTATAGGAGATCACACAAATATTGCTAATCAAACTCCTCGAAGACAGCAATAAAACGCATTCAGAAACAAATGTAAACAAAACCTTCGCAACTTCGACACTCCCCCAAGTCCCGTCGATCTGCCGTCAATTATTCCCAAGAAACAATGCCGCGACTATAATGATTTCGATTTAATCTTCAGAAAATCTTTTTCCTCCAAAAGTCAATTTTTCTAATCTATCCTTTACTGCTCCATTTTTATATAAACCGATCAAAAATCCACTTTTGGAGCAAAAAGTGAATTCTTCTGGAAATCGAATTATCCATTACTCGCCGCGACTTTTAGCGTGTATCATTAAGGGGGGAATTACATGCGGAGTAGATCGTTTTCAAAGCTATTTTTAACAGAATTCTTTTAACAGACAAAAACGGTAGGATCAATGGACTTGAAATTTTTACAGTGCATTCATTAATGTTCAAGGTATAAAATAAATTTGTTACTATCTATATGGAAAGTACATATAAAACTTTAAACGCGTTTATCTGGAAACACCATTTCCTTAAACTCGACACGATTATGCAAACACTATTGAACTAAATAACTTGAAATTTTTACACAATATACAATAGACATGTAGCTTTCGCCTCTACCTCGAACATAGTTATATTTTATTTTATTCAATTTTTTTTAAACATGATTACAAGTTAAAAAAAAAGTTACATTTTCGATACTTTTTTTTGTATAGTCATTATTTTTCCAAACTTGACTTCACTGCCTTCATTTTGATACGGGCTTGATAATGGCAACCATATATTTTAAATATCTTTCTCACATTTTGGTTTCAGAGTAGTGAGAGGCTCGGAATTGTGTCGACAGCAAACATAGAGCTCGCAAACGGACGACTGTATTTTTACCTATAATTACAAATTGGACCGGGGTTCTTGTGTTTCCATAAAATTTATTTTATACTTTGAACGTGAATTAAAACACTGTGAAAATTTCAAGTCTATTAATCTTACCGTTTCTGTTAAAAAAATTCGTAAAAATAGCCTTGAAAACGGCCTTCCGCATGTTCTCCCCTTAACGAGAGACCGAAAAATCAAAAAATCAACCTACAAAAGAGAAACCTGCGAAAAATACGCTTTTTCCTGCCCGCGAGCAACGACTCTCGCTCGTTCACTTCGATTACGAGAATCAATGATTTAGCATTGCGCTGACTGGTGTAAGTAATTTTTGGGAAACTCGCCGAGGAATCGGGAGAGTCAACACGGACCAGGACCCTCCTGGTTCGCGGCGCGAGAGGGCTTACTTTTGCGGTGACTTTTTCACGCAGTTGCGTGACGCGGGCGCCGCACGCGACTCTCCGGCGTCCACGCGGCCGCCGATCGTCGCCCCAGAGTATGCTGGACCACGGCGAGGGCGGTTGGGGCGCCGGTGGTGGCGGCAGGCCGTAGTGCAGGGAGGCCTTCTGCTTCAGCACGATCATGCCGTCTCGACGTCCTATCGACTGACAGAAGGAGCTGCCGTTGCAGCGCGATAACGCGCGCTTCCTGCGCGCCGGCCGGTCGGAGCTTTCGTTACATCTGATCGAACCCGACAACAAACGGATCCTGACCACGGATGCACGTAGGCGCGCTCGGTTTAACCGTCGAACGATTTCCGTCCCGACGATCGAGCGATATTCTCCCCTCGGCCGAGGCGCATCGGTTCACCCGCTCTCGACGAATCTAAATCCCGCGACTCGCTACTTCGTATCTCGCTCAGCAGCCGAGAGAGAGAGAGAGAGAGAGAGAGAGAGACAGCGTCCAAATTCACCGAGTCGAACACTCGCGCGACCGACAATGACGCAGGAGGCAAATCGCGACCGCGGCCAGCAAACAATTCGGCGAACACTGTCGCTGCGTCAGACGCGCAATTTCTCAGTCAACGGTCAATTTCGATCAATCATCGGTTCATCACATCAAGAATTAATGCGTATCCAATAAGTGGATGCTGCCCCACAAACTCGCCACGGTTCGACGTCGGGCTGCGCGCGGTCGACTGATAACCCGACTCAATTACCCCGCGAGCGATCCTCCCTCCTCGACGTCGCCGAAAGTCCGATTGTCCGCATCGCCGCCGAGGACGATCGCGTTCATCACCAACGGTCCGTGGCAGCGAGAGGGCTCGGGAGAGAAAAAGAACTCGCGATCGGAGCGGCAACGAGACGCGACGGACGAGAGAGTAGATCGCATCAAATATATATCACCTTCACGAGCCACCGTCGTGCCGAGCGGCGGCGGACCAACTGAGTCCGCCGACGCCGGCAAACGTCGAGGAGGGCTGCGAGAGAGCACACACACACACACATACACCGTCGCGCCTTGTCTCTCTTGCTCTCTCAGGCGGCGCGAACGTGTCGGTGCGTGCACCGACACGACACGCCACGCCACGCCGCGGCGGGTCACGGCTTGGGTCGCGCCAACGCTCCGCGACGTCATCGTCACCCCCTGAGGCGTGAAGGAGAAGACCCTGTGCGCCTCTCGGAGGCGGACGAAAGGTCGCCGCCGAAGGTAGCCGTCCGAAGGGTGCGATGGACGCCGAGCGAGCGGAGCGCCCGGAGAGAGAGATGAGGGAATAAAGGTCAAGTGCGGGTATCGTGCTTTAGCCCACTTCTCCGACTATGATGGATGCGTAGAACGTAGCTCGACGCACACACATCGCCGGGGATAGATCGCGAGATAAACCCGCGGGAAATTTACTCCGCCGCCGCCCGCCGACGAGAGATTTACTGTTGCTCGCTGTGCGCAGCATAGGTGGTATCCTGCGACGCGACGGTGGCTCTCAAGAGCGGCACGGTCTTGAAGAGTTGAAGATCTTCAGCTTGACATTCTGTTTGAACCTTTACGAGGAATTTCCGAAATCCCTGGTTACATGAAACGGAGCGAGATGGTATGCGGAACGCGTCGGCTTGGTTATTGTGGTCTTTGACATTAATAAGCGGAATGTTGAGCAAATATCAACGGGCGCATTAGAGAACAATCAACGTTACTCGCAACCTGACTCGATAACTCTACGAAAAGAACTTTGCAAAAGGATTACGGCGTAATAATCTCATGACTGATAAATATGCGCATGCATATATGTGTTATTATTCTGTTTATATTCTTTCTTCTCTGATTTGATTTCTCTGTCATTTTTGTATATCGAAAGGTACTCTAATCTCCCCCCTCCCCTCTGTACATGAAGAAATAAATAAAGTAAATGTACGGTGATATTTATTATTTTTCGATTTATTATTTTTCGAGAATTCAATGGCGATTTTATTTCAGTAATGACATTGCAATGAAGATTTAAATCACTATTAAGTGATCAAATATCGTTATCGCGGCCGACAACGATAAGAGTCCGGTCAATCGATACAGCCAATCAGTTGCAATGACCCTGACGAGGAAACGTTCGCGCGGCTGTCACTGGTTCGTTGCACAATTCCCTTACTTCAGGAAACGAAAGCGCGAGATTATCATTCGCATGTTGCCCATTATTAGCGCTACGGAAGCGCGCGCGATCATTCATCATCTTCGCCGCTCGCGCGCCATGACAAAAGAAAAACTTGACGCTCCAAAAATCTCCCTCTCCCTCTCTCTCTCTCTCTCTCCTCTCTTTCTTCCCCTCACTGCGGGATGGAGAATCCGCGAGATATCGTATGGGAGCACTCTCCTCGCGGACGCGAGGTAAAAATACGCCAGCTGTTGTCCCGAACAATACGAGTACAAAAAAATCTCCTTCAGCTACATGAGAGAACCGTCAATGACGACCGTGTGAACGGAAAGCGAAAGCCCTAGCGAAGAAACAAAAAGTCGTGTACAACACAATGCAATCAGCTCGGTACGCGAATCACCACGATCGCGACGCGCTCTCGAGGACGAGGCGGTGGCGATTCATTGACGCGAGGGGAGTCACGAAATTCCGTGCGCGAGCGAACGAACGATCAGCCGACCTACCTACCGCCTACGTTTGTTTACGCTACGAGCTCCTCTTTGTTTCGGCGCGCTTTCCGCGCCGGCGAGCGCGGCCTGGCCCCCCATGTCGTGCCGTTGCCTCGCGGCGGAACATAGACAGCTATGGGGAGAACTTTGAATCCTCCCGATTCCCTTTCTCGCTCGGTTGTCAGTCGGCCGCCAAATAAGGTAGAGCCAAGCGGCCGGTCGAGCCAGGCCGAATGGAGCCACAGGCGAGCGAGTCGCGAGGGCGGGCAACGTAGCCCGCGTTTGAAGCGACCGATAACACGCTGATAACGTGCTCGGCTATCCGCACTGGATTACACGCACATACGCGCGACGAGAGAGACAAAGGGAAAGAGAGCGAGAGAGAGAGAGAGAGAGAGAGAGAGAGAGTGAGAGACAGGAGGAGGAGGAGGAAACGTAAAACTCACCGAACTCTGAGGGGAACTGGACACGCTCGGAGAACGCTGCACGGTGACCAACGCCATGATGATGCGGCACAGCTCGGTCGTCGCGATGTCCGGGCCACAACGCTCGCTCGGCACTGTTTTCACACGCGTACGTACGATCGCGCCGTCAGGAGCGCGGAAAAGCCGTCATTTTTCGCGCACCTTTGACGGCATCACGCTCGCGGCAGCCATGTTGGATACAGCCTCGCGCCGACGGCCGCTCCGCGCACGCGCCCCTGCGCCATACGAGCCCCCACTACTTCGACATTGTGGCGCGCGCGAGACGCGCGTGAATCTGTGTTTTGTCGCGAATTCACGTTTCGCGTTTTTCGCCGATTTTTCCCGGATGTGCGTGAAAATCTGGCGACAGCCGTGTCACGTTGACTCCTTTTGCGCAATTTTTTATCGAGACTCACCGATAAACGGTGTTTGTCGCATCCATTGTAGACGGTTTCATACGCGATCGTCGATGGCGAGTCTCGAATAACAATCGATAACGAACATCGATTTTTACATCGACTTTAAAAATCAACGCAATCCGAAGTATATACTTGGAGAAGTATTAAAGTCTTAAAAGTCTACTTGAAAGTACTTTTGAATCTTTGTGCCTGCAAATTCGAACACATTTAGTTACGGAGAATAAAAGCAGAATTTAGTTACACATTTCTTACACTCACGCGGTAAATGAAGATTTATCTGGTTTATCAGGTGTGGGTCGACTCATTGTTGAGTCATAGCTCTTGAATATAAGACATTGTCTTATCAGCTGTTTAAGTCGTCGTATCTTAAGGGTGAACAAGTAGTTTAATCTGTCGCAGAATCGTATAGCTTGAAAAACACTGACTTACTACTGATTCAGATTATCGTTTTGAAAAGTACAGATTCGATTGACCTGTCTTTGAACTGCTATTACAATCTTAATTTGTCAGTAAGAACGGTGGCGACTCTTAGCGGAAACTTTAAAACTACGCCACAGATGAATAGCACTCGCAAACTATAAAGCATATCTAAGGCCGGTATTCGTCGGTCGTAGGCTGCGTTCCGAAATTCACTGCCAGTACTGAAAATACATAGTTTGTGCCACGTATACTATTTTCAGTACTGGCAGTGAATTTTGGAACGCAGCCACAGTCGGATCTTATATTTAAGATCGTCTTAAGTTTATCTTCAGATACTGTGCAAATTACTTCATTGGTTGCAGGATATCTGAAATATAAGATTGGACTATGGCTGTGTTCCAAAATTCACTGCCAGCGCTGAAAAGTTATAGTTTGCGTGACACAAACTATATATTTTCAGTACTGGCAGTGAATTTTGGAACACAGCCTATGAATACCGGCCTATTAGATTATCTAGCACCATCTAGCGTGATTACTCAACACTAAAATTTAATAAGACTGATAATTTATCTTGTGCTTATTAACGGTTTAATTAGGTTTAATTATCTAGCCAACGGTTGAATTATCTTGCTAATGACATTAGATTTAAAGAAGTCGGAATCTTTGCTAAATAGCTTGAATGTCGACTAAATAGAATTTAACAATATTAGCAGCCCATTACAATTGGACCATTTACGATTTCATTAGTTCCAAATTCTCCGTTATGAGCCGCCACCATTCGGAAAAATCATAATCAAGTATGACTCAATAATAAGTGAACATATTTTATATTTTCAAGTTTTACCACTTTTAAAGGCATTCTAGAAAATTAAATAATTGTTTTAATTTTAAATTGTATGACTCAACAGCAGGTTAGAAAAGACATTCATTTTTAAATAATACGATTCAACGACAGATCAAATGAATTTGTATCTGGTAACAATATAATTGAATAATAATAAAATAACGATAAAATTGAATAACATGAAAATAAAGTTTTATCATCAGAATCATAAGAATTAATTAAAACTGAAAGTAATAAGATTACCGGTTTTTCAAACTAGAAACAAATATCAATTTATTAGACAATCATTGTCCAATCCACACGACCTATCATCGGTTCCAAGCAGTTTCAAGTTTACTGTTTATGTAGCAACATGGTGCAATCTGTCTCACTGTAAAACGAAAAAAGAAAGCAGAAAGAACAGAAGATTTATCTTTTATTTCTACTTATTACTTAATTATTATTTGTAAATAATTGATTTATTTGTTGTGGTATGCCGATTTTGTGGTTATCGCAAAAATGTCAAAAATATTTACACCAACTAATCAAATAAGGTTAACGAACGTTGCTGTTGTTCGTATGAAAAAAAGTGGCAAGCGATTCGAAATCGCTTGTTATAAGAACAAAGTGGTTTCCTGGAGGAACAAATTGTAAGTCTAATTGTTTGATTATTAATTATAAATTTTTACATATTGGCGGCGAGCAAATTGTGCGCGGAAGATTTTTCATACCTAACCTATATATAAGCTAGATTTACAAATTTTGCACATTTATATAAATGTATTTTCGTGAAATTTGTATTTTAATATATTGTATAAGTAATTGCATTGTATACGATATACACCATAACATATATCTCTTATTCTCATATTTTAGAGAGAGAGACATTGATGAAGTACTACAAACGCATACAGTATTTGCTAATGTATCAAAAGGCCAAGTAGCTAAAAAAGAAGACCTCATAAAAGCTTTCGGCAATGATGATCAGACTGAAGTATGTAAACAGATACTTGAAAAAGGAGAACTTCAAGTCTCTGACAGAGAAAGACACATGGCATTAGACTCCATGTTCAAAGATATTGCCACTGCAGTTGCTAGCATGTGTATAAATCCAGAGACAAAGCGCCCATATCCAGTTTCTATGATCGAAAGTTCTATGAAGGATCAAATACATTTTTCTGTTAAGCCAAATCGAAATTCTAAGCAACAAGCACGGGAAGTCTTTACACTACTGAAAGAAGTGATGCCAATAGAACGTGCTCAAATGAGGCTCAAAATTGTCATCCAGAGGAGAGAAGCAAAGAAATTGAGAGACAAAGTGATTAAATTAATTTCTAACACAGAAGCAGAGGAATGGGACAATGGAGTATTAACAATTACTTGCTTGATTGATCCAGGTCAATTTAAACAGCTCGATGAATTGGTACGATCAGAGACAAAAGGCTCTGCATTGTTAGAATTACTTTGTTTAAAAGAAATAGAGGAAGGAGATGAAGTCCTAGAATAAATTATAGTTTATTTGGATTGTTATTAAATATTTGTTAATCATATGGGGGAGTTATATAATATCTATATATTCTTATTTATTAAATATATTTTAATACACGTTGACCAAAAGATTCTGTTGTGTATAAATGATATAGTTCCTGCTATGTTTTATCATTTCACTAAGGATGTCATTTCTCATTAAATCTTATTTTGTATACAATATTTGGCAAGGTATAGATTATTTCATTATTTTATTATTGTAATAAACATTAATGATACACACCAAATCTCAAGATATACACACATTGTGTATAGTACACTGTTAATTTCGAAATAATTATGAATGTGGTCGCATAAAATTCTCTAAAGTTTTAATATTAATTCAGTATTAACTATTGGTATATAAATAATATCAACATCATGTCTACTAATGTATATAATTTGTATTTATATTTACAATTTCTTACTTATGTTATCTACATACAACAGTATCTCTTTCCTGTATATATAAAATACTGCTGTTATTGATAAAATTAACAATTATTTTCATCAGGATACAATTGAGCATCTTAATATATTTTTTCCCTCTAATCTTAATGTTTGTTTGAAAATATTGTCAAATAAAAGAACATAATATGCTATATATCTATAGATTTGTGATATTTTCATAGGTATATTAATTAATTTGGCAAAATAGCAAACCATAGTTATGTCTTATGTCTGATGGGCATAAAACATATATAGGCAGATATTAGCTCAGAGATAATTCATTATATTATATATTAGGACACCCAGTTACATTACAGTTATTTGTATTTGTGTACATGGTTATTGATTATACTTCTAAAGGCAAAAGTGTACCCTACAAAATTCTCTAAATCAGTCCTTTTATTTTTCCTCGGTTACTTCTGCCCGCGGAATATATATATTTTCCGTGCGTTGGTCACATTTGGCTGCAATACGTGATACTGTTAGAAGGAAGTCTGATAATCTGTTCAAATACGTTTGCGCCTCTTTATCTAGAGCACCGTCTCGCACCAGAGTTGTGATACTTCTTTCCGCACGTCTACATACCGTTCGTGCGACGTGCAAGGAGGCACATGCTTTCCCACCACCCTAATATAAAAGTATCAAATAGTACCAGCATAGACCAAAAAGAATTACATAAAACTGCTTTGATATTTAGGTAATTACTGGAATGATATAATCCTCTGGAGGTGGTAGTTGATTTGCATATTCGAGAATCCATTCTTCAAGATCTTTGGTATGCTTGCTTTCAAAGGATCTGGTTTTCCCAGGTACAGACTTTGATATGGCATGATTCAGATCAAACAAAATCATTTGTACTCTTTTGAGTTTATCGACATATGGATGTTCAATCTTTCCATCGCATGCAAATTCTCTCGCTAGTCCTATATAAGAGGACAATTCGTCGGTTGCTCCAAGAGCATTAAAAATTATATCATCCTTTGGCTTTGTGTCTCCGGCATCCGTGATAGTCAAGCCGGAATCACCATCTCGAGAAAACACCGCTACCTCGGCTACATTTGATGTAGTGCTGCCACTACGACAATATCATCATTAATAAATCAACGATTATATGATTTTTGTATAAATTTCCATTGCATAATGCATAACATGATGTTTTTCTCCATTATTCAACGATAAAGTGATAATTTTACTGCGAGACATAACGTAGTTTGAGGTTAGGTGGGGATTTAAACGCGTACCTGTGTCTCAGCGACGCTTGTACACCGCTCTTGTATAAAAAAGTAGACTTTCTCCATACATTTCTGATTAATTCCATTTTGCGTGTAGAGCAGCGGTTGATTAAACGAATTGAATCAATTTACGTACGATTCCTTTATAGAAATTTTGTCGGCCGCTAGTAACACACCGATACAGAGGTGATAACACACCGCCATGAAGAATTATATATATTCTGTCATTCTTGCTTGAAATTGCGCGCCACTCTAATCAATTGATCTTTAGATGTAATCCAGTAATGTCACTCGAATATTATCTTGTGGTGATACAGCGAACTCAAATAGATAACATTACAAAAAATATAGCAATTCAACGGAATATAAGAAAAAAAATAAAAACATAATTATGAGAGTGGATATTATACTCTTTAACAAACTTGCAACGATCTTCGGTGTATAATTGCTATCGAAAACATGTTACTTGCGTATACATAACATATTACTCGACGATAATTATTAATTTACCAATGTTGTGTATGTGTGTGTGTGTGTGTGTGTGTGTGTGTGTTTATGTACACGTGTGCGCGCGTATGTGGACATAATTAAAAAAATGACATAATTAAAGAAATCATCAATCCTAAGCACACACATTGAAAAGATAAAGATCTGTTTCGAGTATCTTTGTTATTGCGATTCGATTAATCTCGATCCACCACTACAATGGTAATCGATTGTCACTGTTTACAAATTGTTATGAAAAACTGCACTCACTTTCTCTCTGTCGTCTGAGTTTTGTTTTCAGTATCGTTTGTAAAATCCGCGTACAGGTAATATGCGTGAATTCGAAAATTTCAGTCATATCACGTTAACGTGCTGAATTTAGGAATAGCCATGCGTAAGGTAACGTGTCGGGTGTCAGCACGATGACGCTGTTGCTGCGACGGTGCGCCTCGTGACCGACGGTTTGGATTTTCGCGCTAAGTCGCTCATGCCTAAGCCAAGCTACAAAGCCGTCGTAAATCTGCAATGTTTCGCGCGTCGTGAACGATCGCAACATGTTTGTGACGAATCTAGAGAAGGATTTCTACGATGTGATACAAAGAAGCGTAAGTCTGTGCTTCGTTTTATCGTACCACAATATATTCACGTCTTTCAATTATAGGTTACCATGTGCTTGTACACATTCGTTTCGTCTTAAGATTTTATTTCCTTCAACTCCGCTTTTTTGCAATTCTACGTAAAGTTACAACTCAATTTTGAACTCTATATTGACATTTATGTTGAATTGTTTTTGCAATGTTACAATCACAGCATCTGTTGAATCTCGACGGTCATCTATTTCTATGTAAATTATTGTTGTATGTGACTATTGTCTCTTGGATCATTTTGCTGAATTAAATCAATTACTCTTTCTCACTTGATAATAAAAAGCAGCGTGTAATAAGAATATATAATAATGACAATATACACAAATAAGATATAGTATAATTTGATATATATTACAAAAAGTACACACATCAGTAGTATGTATCTATCAAGTTTACTCTTATTATATATTCTATTTTAACACTTAAAACTATAGCTTGAATATTTCTCTTTAAACTGCTTTTTTCTATTATTCAGAGATGTTTACTTCTGGTAAACTTTGATATTGATGCAATCTGTGCCTGTAGAATATTACAACAACTTTTTAAAAATGATCACGTGATATATACTCTTGTACCTGTCCGAGGCATTCAAGATATGATCAATGCTTTCGAAGAAAACTGCGAAGAGGTAATGGCATAAGATTCTTTAAATTATATTTGCCCCATCATATACTATGTATAATTGATAATTATGTTTTAGATAAGGAATGTTATCATGATAAATTGTGGTGGTACTTTAGATTTAGTAGAATTACTCCAACCAGATGAATCTGTGGTATTTTTTATTCTTGACAGTCATAGGCCTTATGATTTATGCAATATCTATTCAGAAAATCAGACATGTATTCTTGGTAAACCTGATGAAGAAAATGAAATCCCAGAATATAATGATATATTCCGAGATGATAGTGTATGTAATATTTGCGATATGCTTGTAAATGATATATTTTAATGATAATAAATAGTTGTTCTTTAATAGTCACAACTATTTCTTTTATAATTCCATTTAATTCCATTTAATATGCAGACAGATGAGGAAGATACAGATGAAGGATCAGACAATGAAAATGAAAGTGGACAGAGCAAAAGACGAAGATTAAATGAAGAAGATATTTTAAGGCGAAGTGAACGAAGAAAATGGATTGAAAATAGAGCAACAATTCTTTTTAATTATTCACAGTACAGCTATTATGGCAAATCAGTATGGATCTTGACTGAAAACTCCAATAATATGTGGAAATAATATCTTTTGGAAACTTACATACATTTTATTACAGAGTGCGATACTGGTTTTTGAAATGGCTTGGAATATGTCGAAAGATAATCTAGATATGGCATGGTGGGCCATAGTTGGTTCAACGGAACAGTCTATCCTTAGTAAGGTAGAGTCACGAATCACTGTTCTTGAAGAGGGTTCTCTTCAAGCTCATGTTTCAAGGCTAACACGTAGACAAGGCGCTGATATTAACAAACAACAGCAGCAGAGTATTGTTAAAGTTACTTACGACAAAGAGTATCCTTTTACATTTTTATTTTTTTATATAATGTTAGTTTTCTTAATCTGCAAGCTCTTTACAACACATGAAGAAATTTCTCTTTATTTTTGTTATTTTATTTATTTAATTTTATTTTTGTATTATGTTTATAAATATAGTTTCTTAATGATGTAAAACAGTCTCCAACTAGCGCTGTATCGTCATTGGACTGTTGAAGCTAGCTTAAAATATTCAATGCCAACTGCAGTGTCGTTACGTCTTTGGTCGATTAGAGGGGAACAGCGTTTGAGAGAAGTTTTAGCTGAAATGGGTTTGCCTTTAGTGCAATCTAGACAATTGTTTCGTGCAATGGATCTTACTTTTAGACAGGAGTTTAAGCAGATGGTCGAAAAATTGGCCGGCAAATATAACGTAAATAGTATCATTGGCAGTAGTTTTACCCTTCAATATGGCTATCGTTTCAAATATTCTGCCTCGGACATGGTATATGCGATGTTAGCTTTACTGGATTCCACGGTAAACTGCACGGTTGAATATATTACTATTTGTTGTAATTTGATTTCTTCTCTTTTTTTGGTTCATACATATCATGTTTTTACAGACGAAGGACAGACAACCACAACGTTGTTTCTTAGATACACTGGACTGTCTGTCGCGTACTAATAAGGATACTGTAGAGGATGGTATAGAGAAAGCAAAACTGATGCTTCATAATATCTTTAAAACTGCGCAGAGCATACTGGAGGCTAAGCAAGTACAGAACTTCGGTTCCTTTTTGTATCTTAATGTACCAGACAGGAATATAGACACTTATTTATTCGCACATCCCCATCCTCTGATCATGTTGGCTCAATTTGCTCTCAAGGCATATGTAAATTGTTCGAGAAACAGACACGCGCCCGAATGGCCCCTCGTGGCTTCCGCAATGTTCAATGCGGAAGAAGGTTCGTGTCTCCTTGTCGGTATACCGCCAGTTTGCGAAGATCAACCCAAGAGGTAATATTTAAAAGTATAAACAAAATATAATTTTTGTTTCTAAAAGTTAACAATAGATTTATTACAGTTTATTTGGGAGAGCGTTTGAGCAAGCCGCAAAAAATAAAAATTGTTACATAGAGGCAGATTACTTCGATAGTACAAGCAAGTTTGAATTTTAACTTTTGAGTTATATGTAAGTATTAAATAGAACTTATTATAACATTATGTTCTTTTGTAGTAATAAGACTGAAAGTCGAGGAAAGGACCAAGTTTCTTGATGCTCTAGCTGCACTCCTTGCGTGATGAACGTCATAAACATACACACAATCATTTAAAAGGAAACGTTGCGACAGTCTCATTAATCACATTTTTAGCTAGCGCGACTATTAATACAATCCAATGCAACTTTATTGCTCATGACATACGGTGCCTTTTTTTAAAAAAAATGCAACTTCTGTACATTTTTTAATTAGCGACGTAATAGCTTTATAATTGTAAAATATTTAATATATAACTATAAGATCGATATACGTGAATCTGCGATTTCGTAGGTAGGAATATAATATGTTGTATAGGGAAGGCTTATAATAAGGTATACAAAACAGTAAGATAAGGTATAAAAAGATCACTTTTGTTCCAGCAACATTTAGATTAGTAATTTAAGAGAGATATGATAGATTAAGTAATTTTATAGAAATGAACTCAACGAAAACCGATAAAAAGAGATATTAATAAAATCATTATATTTGCGCTACTTGACAATTATTTAATATTTTGCTTATACTTTACTCGTAAATGTATAGAGTAATTAATTTGTCTACAATTATATGTATAGATATTGTATCGAATCTTTGAATACTTGTAACACATAATCATCAAAATGCGACTTACAAATTACAACGATGAACAGGCTATTTCATAAACATAAGAACATTCAAAGTGCGCCCACTCGGCATTTATTAAGTAATATATAATATATTAACGTATTCGTGTGCGTGTGTACACTAAAAAATACAATTTGATCGTTTTATTTTTGGCTATGGTATAATACATACATCTTTTGGTTATATCCGCAGAAGATTATGCCAGACCGAGTACGATTTACGCACGGAGTTCTCTCTACGAAAAGAGCGACGATATCACAGAGACAGGAGTAAAAAAAGGAGGAGAGGGATTTGTTTTTATCTGACACTCGAGCAACTCCTTCTCTTATAAAAATCTGACGAGTAGAAATATTTAATTAATGTATCTCGTATGTGGCTTTTTAGGCCGGCACATGTTCGGTTTTTGATGTTTTGCGCACTGCCGCTATTTTATTTGTCGGCAATTTGTTATTGAGAAACCCATCGACGAACTGTTGTACGGAATCCACAGTAATCTCAGCGCCATACTCCATCACCACGTAAATCCCTCGCGGAATGTCGATAGCGGTCAAAAGAGGTACCGCGTCATCCAGACCAATGAATTCACGAAGAATATCAGACGTTTCACACTGTACGGAAAGAAGTACATTAGGTATGCTTTATGAACATTTTATACTCACAATACATATGTTTTTACATATTTATACCTATTTTTGTCCCTGAGAATAATTATTATGTATGTTTAATTTAACATGTATGTGTGTGTGTGTGTGTGTGTGTGTATATGTACTTACATCTAAAGCTATATAAAATTGCAATGTATCGTCGTCAGGATCATCATAGTTTGGATCATAATCTGGCCGGTCCCTTCTGTACGCTTGTGCGGTTGGCAGTAATACGCTTTCCCCGAATTGAATCTCACAGTCTTCTCCTTCTGTGAGATATAGGTAGAGAGCAACTTGGTGTTATCAATAGACATGAACATAATTCGAAAGTATTGATTGAAATTTCTTTTTTCTTATATTCTTACCAACAAACAAGATAATGGCTGGTGCATCGTGTAACGATGTAGCATATTTTTCTGTTAAAATATTCACCAGTCTGCTTGTCCAGGGAAAATTCTGAGAAAATTCAGCAAGTTTGTATAAGATATAAGACAGCACATTTCGTGCTGATAATAAGGGCTTAAAAACAAAGATACGTTACTATATATGGAATAACGGCTTTCATTTAAACTGTGATTATTATTTTAATTGTTTCGTTATTTTAATCGTCTTAAATGGAAAGTTGTCCACATTACCAGCCCCTCCGGATCTTCAATCAGCTCAGTGCGTCCATCTAGAGTGATTATGTTGTCGCGAGGATCCAGAATAACCAGAGTCGGTATTGCTTGAACGTCGAGAGCCCTTGCCAATTTCCGACGTCTCTCTTCTTGGCTAAAAGGTATCCTCAACCAAGGCATTGTCTCCGTGTACGCATTGTAAGAATCCTCGCTCCTAGAATAAAAACGCACAATTGAAGCTCTTTATAAAAGAAATGCAACGGAAACAAAAGGAATGTGGTATAGTAATAAGTACGCAGAGAGAAATTAATCGTCGCATATACGAGAGACAAATGTCTGGAAATAATGTCTTGGACAATTTGGGAGTTCGAAGGATAAACGTCTGCCGTGAATCGCATTAAACGGTTAAAGTGACAAACCCACCTGTCCGAACTCACGAAGATTACTTCAAAATCGTGACCTCTCTCCCGGATTCGCTGATACGTATCCACGAGTTGCGGTGTAAACGCTTTACAGGGTGGGCACTGAATATACAAACAACACGATCTTAAAAATAGTCTCCATTCAATTACGTGTTTGCTAATTAATCTTCGTATTAATATCCGTAATAATATCCGTAATGAGAGATGCGCACAATTTGCATTAATATTAATTCGGTAATATTGGTATTATTGGCTTAATGCTATTAACAAATCGATATTATTATATCAGTTACATGAATTGTATCAATATCAACGTATTAACGTCATTCATTCATATGTATTATTTTTTTTAATGTTTTTACAATTATAACGTTGAAGTCACGATCTTATTCATATTTCTTTGGAATTAACCTTCTTTATATATTATAGCTGCAGATCAATTTTTAGCAGGATGAACGATACAATATTTTACATTAATTAATCAGTTAATCTGAATGCTTTGACTGAGGAACTCTGATAAACTGAGAGACTGATAAACTTCCTACAACAACACAGCGCTACTTGCACACAGAAATTAGTGAAACGATTAACACATATATATATATATATATATATATACATACACGTTCAACATCACTGCTTACCCAATGTGCACTGAAATAAACTCCTTTGAAACAGTGACGAAGTTCCTCGTGCAACATCGGTTCATTGCTGTCTCGACCACCGCACGGTAAGAGAGGTCCATCCTCAAGGGCAGCTTTTGGATGCGGAGGTCTCCAAGGGAATTCCGCACCGGTGGAATCGGCGACAGTTCGTTCAACTCCCCCTCTCGTCACTACAGACCCGTTCGAGCCCTCCAGTAAAATCAACGTCGGTACACCCGCCTTTATCCGATACCTTCGAGTCAACCTGGTCTGCAAAAACACGAAGGTTAATCCGCGACTGACGGTTACGTGCTTTGTCAGTCATTACTCGCTGCGAGTACCGTTTCTCAAAAAACTTCTATCACACTTGTATCATTAATATTACATACGTTTGCGAGACGCGACGAAAGCCTAAATTAAGAAGATTATTTTGAGAAAAATGTTTCGTTAAGATGTAAATTGCTGGAGAAATATACAAAATATACAAAATGATTAAGCGCGATCTTCTCACTCGATTTGTACGTGTACAGTCGTATTTCACGTTGACTAATGTAAGCGATGTAATTATCGCACTGTAGAAAAGAAGAAGGTAATGGTCCCGCTCGATAATACCGGCGAACAAGACGCACCGAGAACATATTTCTCCAGGGACTTTGCAGCAACAAGCGTGCGCGAAGCGGCTGCCGTCGTAGTTACATTAATACTGCGAGTAGTATACCGTAATATACGGAGGATATTCCTCGAGAAGTAATAAGGATAATGGAGTGAGAACCGGACGGGAGGCAATTAAGACAGCGGAAACGTATCGACATCCAGTATATATTTATTGCATCGTACTCTGTGAAGTTTCGTATTTCAAAGTTTTCTAAAAAAAAAAAATATATATATATAATAAAAAAAATAAATAATGAAAATAAACGAAAGAAATGGAAGAACGTCTAGAGAAGAAGGAAAGATTTCAGCAATATGCTTGTGAGTGTCTTTCTCACATGATAGTGATCGTACACAGCGTATTTTAATTAAAATGCAAGTATATTTAGATAGTCTGTATACGCTTTGAGTAATATGTACATCATTAGCGACAACGCGCTCCCCTCAATGGAATTCCTTTCGCGCTCTTGGCTTCAGACGATCTTCACGCGCGTCTCGCGGAGAAGAAATTTCCTTACGATCGACAAGAGATACAAAGAGATTCGAGAGCGTCGTAAGCGAGAAAACGCCGGAGCATATAACTTCGCCTCCCCACGGTTTTTGCCGATATTATTCGATGATGCACGAGTACACGACCCCGGGAGCCAAACATCGATATTATTTTTAAGTATATCCCGTTCTCCCCGAGCCGAGAGAAATTCGCCGACGCAGCTTCCCCCGAGCGGGTGTCATAATTTGAAATTGCAAGGAGCGGCTAAGCGGGGGAGTCTAAGCCTTCCAATCTACCCAGAAACTACATTAAGTTGGCCGACCCTTTCCTCGAACATTCACAATTCTCCCCCGCGTCGCGCAGCCCCGCAGTTCGATATCTCGCGGGGTAAGGAAGGGGGGAAGAAGGTAGGGCGATCTCTCGTATCGCGCGCGCGGGATGCCCTGTTACGGATTACAGCCGCGCATAAAGGGCGACAAGGGCGAAGGAGGAGCGAAGGGCAAGGGCGGAAGGAGAGGGTGGCTGGCATAAGGCGAGAGGAAGGGTCCGTAGGTAGCGAATGCGGAACGCGCGCACGGTGTACGTTATCGCGAGCTTCCACTGAGGAAGAGAGACAGAGAGAAAATCGGCCGCGAAGGGCGAGGAGAGGAGGACGCGGAAAGGGTCGCTCTTCTCGTCCCTTCGTATATTTCCCGCGCGGCGTACTCGTTCGCTCTCGCGTCACGTGGTGTGCCCCCCCACGTATACGTACGTCCTTCGTGTTCGCGTTCGCGCTCGCCCCCGCTCGGTCTCGAGCGGTCGATAACGCGTGCGTCCTCCTCCCTCGCTCGCGCCGCTACCGTGCTCCACGTTGCTGTCGTTATTTCCCTCGGTGATCCGCACACTGGGAGTCATAAATGCCCGCCTCTCCGCTCGCCGAGCGTCTCCCGAAGGAGCGTATCGCGTTCGGATATTTACAATAAATGTAATAAAGGCGTACAAGAAAGAGAGAAAGAGAGAGAGAGAGAGAGAGAGAGAGAGACCGTTCGATGCGCGCGATAAAAAGGTCCGATAGCGCGGTCTTTTTCTTTTTTTATTAATTTGTCCCACGTGACGCGCGTCACAGGTCTGCTCCGCGACGCGACGCGTTGTGCGGTAAAACGCCGAGGAAATACGCCGTCAACGCTAATTGTATCGCAGTCTCTCTTCCCTCACGAGCTTTGTCTTCCTTCCTTAATCCTCGCGGCCAGTCCTCGGATATTCCGTCAACGAAACGTCATCCGGCGAAACGAGCGGATATTTATAACGCCCAGTGTACGTCCCCTACTATTAGGATATTGCGCCGTGCGCGTGTCTCTTTCTCACTTTCTCCGCTTCTCTCGTCTACCTACCGGGTTTTGCCGTCGTCGTCGGCGGCGCCTTTTCCTCTCGTCCGCTGCCGCTCGCGCTTTGCTCGCGCCCGTTTTCTCCCGGCGGGATCCCTCGCCGCGACGCGCAGTGGAAGCCGCCGGCCGGGAACGCCGGCTAGGACCCGAGAGAGAGAGAGAGAGAGAGAGAGAGAGAGAAAGAGAGAGAGAAAGAGAGAGAGAAAAAGAGAGAGAGAGAGAGAGAGGGACGGAGACGAGACGGAGATCACTTTTGACTGGCATTCGCACGCATTCAATCGTCTCGTGCGTATACGCACGCAGATCGCAGGGGTCGGTCGCGGTCTTTATTCGACGCCGCCAACGCGCGCTTGACCGCGTCAGTCAGTCGCGGCTATCGCGCATTTTCCCTCCTCCGAGCCTTTCCCCGATTGTCTACGAGCGTTGCTCACGCTCGTTTCGATAAGAGCGTCGAATGTCGCGTGTAGGTACCTCGTTACGGCGCTGGCGAATTTAAACTTTTTTGCAAACGCGAGTTGTAACACGAAACTTCCACACGAACAACGCGCGCGCGATAACGCGAACTCGCGAGATATATCGAGGAGAAACGAGTTGCACTTCGATTACCGTCCGAGTCAATCGAGCGATCGATCTGATAAGCAGACTTGTGCCGAAACTTATTAATACGAAGCGATGCTCAGCGCGGCGGTCTTAAAATTTCTCTGACCTGTGCGCTCTAACTCGACTTCTCGTGAGAACGTACTTCCCGTGATTACATTCTAGTTTTGCAATCTCTTTGAAAAGACCGCCGTTGCGCGTTTACGACGTGACGTTGGCTGCTATTCATTACTTTGCAGAGAAGAAGTTACACTCGAAATTGTCAAGCGGAGTTGTAACTTCACAGTCTCGTTATGACACGCGGGCCAGGATCTTAGATAATAATTTATTCGCTCGATTACGTGACTATAAATAATATTTTCCAACGTAATGAGTACTCGATTATAATACGGAGTTTGTGCAACAGCGTCCGCGAGAGATTGATACACGACAATAGCGTGGCTCCGGGTCCCCGTCGCGAGATTCGTTTTTCTCCTACGGGCACAAGCACGGCCTTTCATGCGAGCAATTTGTGCATTCACCACTTTTCCTTTGACCACGAGCTAATAGGTCGTGCACAATTCATAGGCATGCACCGGACCAAAGAGAATAAAAAAAAAGAAAGCGAAACAAAACGTAAAACGAAGCTACGGCCGCCGACATGAAACAGCGATAAGATTTCCTCTTTGATTTCCACGAACGTATTCGTACAATCCGCGTATACATATTCGACGTTGCAGAATTGGATGAAAAATATGTACGAATAATTCCTTTCGTGATAATTACACTTAACTACGAAACGTAATTAATTGATTTAATTGAATAATTGCGATTCTCTCTTTCTCTCTCTCTCGCTCGCTCAAAGAGTGGCGGAATTGTTTCGGACACGAGAAAGTAATCTCACATATTGAATATACATATATTTTTTTTATTTCACAGAGAGGCGAGGGGGCGGAAGAGGGACCAATCTGTGGGAAAATCGCAACACAATTTATGGCGCGCATCAGAATGCCGGAATGGCATGACGAATTCGGAGGAATGGATTGAGAGGAATGGATCGGGAAATAGTAGACAGCGTGCTACGGCTGCCGCTGTCGTCGGCCAATCCATTCGATAACTCAATTAGCGGATCTCGTACAATTATTGGAGACAATTTAACACACGTCAGCCACACATGTCTGCATCCTTTTGCGAGGGAGGAAGTGAGAGACAGGATCCGAATTTACGACGGAGGTTCGTTTCGCTTGTTATAATATGTACGTATAGTGTTATCTTGTATTGACATGCACCTCGGCTCTAGATCTGACACAGTCCAGACGCGACAGCGTCCAGAATATTTCAAACAGTTTACAAGATGTTTATAAAGCCATTCACACACGAAACATCTCGGTGCGTCGTCGCGGTTTCTTCCAGCTGCAACCATCTCGCAACGGGGTGATCGATGAAGTTGATTCTCGGCTCTCGAAAATCTCACCGGTCGTGACTCTCGACACTTTTATTGCTTTTTCCTCACCTTCGGGAAAAAGGTCCTCTTGAACGCCGGGATTCGATATAATTTCGCTGTACAGCGCCGATAAAATCCGGCGAAGATACGCGACGCGTCCGATTAATTACGTCTTCCCTCTGCCGTGTTGCGATCGACGTTGCACAACCGCGTGCGAGCGGAGATTCAAATCTCATCGGAGCGACGCGTCGCCATTCGAAATCGAAAGTCGTCGAAACGCAGCGCGGCCGCGTCGTAATTATCGCCGCGTCGCGCGGAGAGAAATCGAGACCGAAGGGAGCCGTTTAAAATTCCGCATGTATGTTTAGACCCGGGACTTTCAGCAGACATTCCAAAGATACGACCGGCACAGGCTCGCGCGGTAGTTCGCGCTTCATCTTTCATGAAACACCCGCGCAAGCTCAGGATGAAAGAAAAGAAAAACACACACACACACACACACCGCGGTCTCATCCGCCGGTCGTCTCTTCCACTTCCGATTCCTTTCATTATCACGTGGAACGAACGAGCACTCTATTTGAGGAAGATATGGGTCGTCCTATTCCGTTTCGGAATAGACGGCTTCCCTTTTTCTTTCCAGCGGCTTTCTCGTTAGCGCCGCTCGCAGGCAAAGACATGAGCGCGCGCGCGCGCGCGCTTTCTTACGAAGCGATTTAAAACGTCCGGGCTATGAGCAACCTCGCTTGATTAAAGCGTTCAAGCGGCAGGGACCTCCTAGAGACGACCTCATAGAGTGCAGCCGAGTGTCGCCTCTCGATGTCACGTAGATAAAGTGGATGAAGAGAACCACCGAAAATGCACGGACGCGGAAAAGGCGAATGACCGATATGACCGGCGATAAGCAACGTGATCTCGCTCGTTCGTTCGTTCGTTCGTTGATCAGCTCGCTCACGCGTGTTTTTGCGATCTCGTCGATCGAACTTCGACGTTTGTCTCGTTGAAACAATGGGAACGCCGGTGGTAGTCATCGCGCGCGCGCGCGTGCGTGTATGTGAAAAATAGAGTGCAACTGATACACATCGGAGTCGATACGGTGAATCGGTGCTGATGGGCGAGCTCGGAAAATATTTTTGAAACCGATAACAGTAAGTTGCCCGACGGCGAGTGTCGGATCCAGTGGAATAATAATGATAAATTCGCCATGTCGACTGTTGAATTTACGAGCGAGCTCTGTGTGCGCCTTCGGCGGGGTGTAGGAAACGCAAATTTCCCGCGTTAATAACGTTGTACTTTGAACAAAAGTGGCGCACACTTAATAAGCGCGTCGTAATGCATCTCTGTAATTTATGTATGATTTTATTAGCGGACGTCCGATAACGCGCCGATGTCAAAGGAAATCGGTCTGTCTGTCTGTCTCTCTCTCAGCTTTTCCCTCCCTCCTTTTTTCGACTCAATTATAATCTCTCCGATTAGCTCCCTTTCTCTCTCGCCAATATAACTATAGCGGAGCATCCGTAATTGCAGCAAGAAGCTCTCGAAAGCGATTTAAGCGCGGAATTAACGAGCGGCGACCAATCGCGACGCTACTTGACGTTGATTACGATGAGTAAAGCGTCGTTATCGTTACGGTCTCTTTGCAATTGAGGTCGATTAAATGTACGTATTGTACCCGGTACGTCCCTATTATAAACATCAATGAGCCTAAAGTAGCACGGCTGAATAAAATGTGAAGTGATCCGGCGTTTCAACTTTCAAGTCGCTGCAGGCGTTTGAACATTTCGGACACTGCGTCTGCGTTTACTTGTGCATCGCGCGACGCGATTCCTACGCTAGTAGGAGTCGTCGCTAAAAACACGAACCGCTCGAGTTCAAGTGTCATCGAGTCGATATTAATATCTAACACGAAGACTGATCGCGCTGCAAACAATTCGGTGCCTCGCGTCTTACGAGACGACGTCCTACGAGAATTCCGGCGGATTTAATCACGCGGGCGTGTGAAAGCCCACGGAATTAATGATAACGTCGTAAAGTGAAACTTTGCTCGAGCAAAGACCGAGAGTCCTAAGCTGATTTCTCGCACAATACCGTAAAATTACACCTCACCTCGCGCGCACCTTCGCCGCAGGACCGCGCGTCGACCATTGTCAAATACCCTTCAGCTCTAATTTTTACAAGTAACTCCCCGGGGAGAGCTTCAGCTTCGGGTTCAGGTTCAGGTTCAGGTTCAGGTTCAGGTTCAGAAGAAGATGCATTAACAGCCACTACATGTCGTAACGCGTACAAAAGACTCACTCCACGATCAAAGCACCACTCTTTCTGCTGGCCGTTTACACGCGAGGCCATTCTTACGAGCTGCACTTTCGCAATTTTCTTTGTCGCGTTCTTGCCCCCTGCGTCCCTCTCGCCTCTATCCCGCTGTGCCTTCGCGTATGGTATCAACGACACGACGATAATGTATACCGGGTAACGCGGTAATGGCGACAAGATCGCGCGAGCGGATAATACATCTCGAGAGCGCCGAGTGCACGCGACCCCCCGGCCGGCGGATTTGCACAAATAAAATTCGAACCTTAAATAGCGTCCGTCGCGCACGAAGGGGTTAAAAGGTCTGTCGTCGAATGAAAAACGCATGTTGTGCACGCCGTCGCCGGCGTGTGAGACGTGACTTTCCCGCGCGCGCGCCCGCGTGTGTGTGTGTGTGTGTGTGTGTGTGTGTGTGTATGCGTGCATGCGTGCGTGGCGTGCGTGCGCGAGTGCGTAAATGCACGCGACTCGCGAAATCGAACCGTCCGAGGTGTGACATTCGCTACGCGTCGTACATTCGCGTTCGATCTCATTCGCCGGATGGGCCGGACGGTCCGCAATTAGGACTCCTTTATGCCAGGGCGTTTTTTATCTTACGCGACCCGAGGACTGCCGGATACGTCCTATTAACCGCAGATTCCGCGGAGAAAAAAAATGGGCTTTCTCGCGCACGTCCGACGCCGAAGACGTCGTCGGCCGCGCGGCAAACAGTCGCAGTCGCCGACACAGAAAGACGACAGAATTAGGCGCGGACGAATTATCTCCGTCCGCGCCTAATCCAATCTCCGAGCAATCGAGAGATCACGATTATCGCATAAATTCGGTCGGCTTTTCACCGACTAGGCGGACGACGCTTCGCGAGATTCGCTGAAAAATTGCCGCCGAGGTTGATGTGTTATTCATCGGTATTGAGCGCGGCTTGGAATTCAATTTGTCGGGGTAAAACGTTTCAACACTGTGTGCGTTGTCGGATTGTTGTCGGATATATTTGTTTAATGCGATTTGCGTTTTGATGCGAACGTTTTCTCGCAACGAGGGGCAACGGGAAATTGTGAATCCCAATCCCAAAGTCCTCCCTGACCCAACAGTTTTTTTCTTCTCGCGAAAAGCAAACTTTTAATTA